>NC_137654.1:10834818-11077318 GCF_963422515.1 Blennius ocellaris | reverse complement strand
TTGTTTATTTCTTGAGGAAAATGAGATTAAGATTTTAGTGTTAAAATCTAAATTCAAGCACAGAATAAATGATATATGGCGCTAATAATACTAAAGCTTTTGCTTGTTACAGAACAGTTGGAAAGTGGAGGCTGGCTCAGTATAGCTGAGAATTGTTTATATAGACTCACTCTCGCGTCTGTGCAATAGTACTTAGTTGTTGTTGTTTTTTTTTTAAGAATAGAGTTTCTCCCAAGATCAACAATAATTCCGTCTTTAGAAACTATACGGTGATGTTGAAGTATGGGATCCTCTGCTTCACTGAGAAAGCTCTACTTCTGGTATGATTTAATTCATTCCTATCAGGCTGTAACATCCGTCAGTGGGACTGTAGCGTCGTTAAAAGTAATGGAGCCTTGGCTCAGCACAATGGAAAATCTGTGGTTTTGATCATCGGGATCAAGCACCAGGAACGATCCTCTGCACTGTCTCACAGCCTGGAACATGGTGTTCAGGAAGAGGAAAAGAAAACAAGGGTTTTTTTTTTCTTTCTGCTCTGAGAGAGAATTAAGGGTGGTGAATAGAAGACAAAGAGGGGAGCAGAATCGGTAAAAGGCAGCAATAAATCAAGTGAAACTGCTTGTGGTGAAAGAAACAGTCTGATGGAGAGAATAAAGGGAGGGAGATTACTTAAAATGGGGAAAGAAAGAGGAGGAAAGGCAGAAAAAGATGTAAGACACCAGGATGGTTTCAACTAAAGATTGTTTAATGTCTTTAAAAAACCCCAGTAATACCACTTTAGGATATTTGAGGATGAAATCATGATTGGCATCTAAAAGTTAGATTACAGAGGATTGGAAGAGGCATAAGTTGTGCTGGAGGGATATTTCATCAACTTAAACACCCATGTGAAACCTTAAATTAGTGCCCGAAATGCTCTGATTTATAATTAGATGTGACAGAGCATGGTGTTTGGGGATTATACTGCCTGTCATTTTGGTTCAGAAGAAGCTGGCCTGCCGGTGCGTCTGAGCCAGCTCACCTCCAAACTGAAATCAGATTTACTAGATATTTGCCTGTCGTCAACTTATTGGTAAAGCGAGCAAATGCAAGGCTGAATTGGGGATTTCCTCCAGCTTTGCTTGCATTAAACATATTGTCACAAGATGTGCTACCACATGAATAATTTCACTAAAGATGAATAACATATTGGCATGTAATGATTTAATAAATAAAAGGTAAAATGCACGATGACGCCATGTTAATTGTTTCAGATGTATTGGTAACAGATTTATTATACTGTAACTGTTGATTTTAACTTAAAACCCTCTGAGTAACACTTGTCAACAAAAATAACCAAAATATTCTATCTGTAACTTCAATGTGTTTCTGTCTCACTTTTATATCCACTTATTTGGTGCGTTTTGTCTCATCTACTGACAAAGTAGCTTCAATCGCAGTGGGGAAAATATTGAGCAGCACATTTTCCACCTTTCTCTGGATATGATGCTGCTGTAAAGCCGGCTAACTATCAAGAATTGCCTGATGTGCAATATCCTTCCCCTCGTTTTGCATGTTAATACACTCACCGCATGGCCGCATATCCATCACACACCCGTTTGCAATATACCGTCAGTTTTAGAAAAAGTACCTCCCCCCTCCCAGGTGCCATTTATCTCGGCTGTCAGCACCAGCCGTACTGCCTTTTATATTCACACCGCTCTCTTTTTCTAAGGCCACCATCAGATGAACTCGAGGAAGCATGGCCAAAGTGACCGTGGAATCATTTCGTGAAGCAGTGAGTCGCAGTGTGTTTAGATTTCAGCGAGCAGATTGGTGCAACTTGTGCTCGATGTGGATGTCGCCAAATGTATTAATCCACACTAAGTAAGCCAGCTGTCCCTGCTGCATGAGACACATCTAAATATTCGGCAGTCACATATCTCTTGAAAACCAACTTGTACAATTTAACCGATTCCTCAGGAACCACCACATTTTCTGAGACGCAAACAAGAGAATGAAATGGCAAACATGGGGCATGGCGCACTTTCAAAGTCTTGATAACATGCATGATCATGCAAGTCTGGTGAGTTTGAGCTGCTCTCGTGGCTGCACGGCACTGGGGAAGGATGTCCAGACCATGACATGGTCAGCATTTGCCACTGAGGGATTCCACGGTTTGTGTTCTGGTCAGAAAGGCCATCAGTTGGACTGGGACTGGTTGTTTGCCAAGTGGTAACTCACTCATTCTTGATTTCTTTCTCTCTTAATTTCCCCCCTTCCACTGCTGTCCACTAATTGAAAGGGTCCAGGAGGGGCGAGTGACGGCTCAGTCTTGGGAGGATATGTAAATATGCCTCCCTTGTTCCTCTGGGAAACTTCCTGGTTTCTGACAAGCGCGAGAGCCAATGAGAGGAGGCGGAAAGCAGCACGGTCGGCATGGCAACGAGGCCAGGCTGGCTGCACAGTTTTAACTCGGGTGCAAAATGCAAATGTTTCCTGAGAGTAGTCGCTTTTGACATCACATGTTCCAGTATAACGTCGAGTTCCTGGATCGTTTCTCCACTAACACTTAAGGCTGTTTTACTGATAAGATATTCCTTCATACCTAAGAGGAAGTCATTTGAATCGACTGATGGAGTATGAAAAAAGCCAAAAAGATAAGATATTTAGATTTTTTGAGATGTGAAATAAGTTCATGTTGCTGCCACAAGTGAATGATGCTCAGATAAAGTAATTTTATTTCCATCTTGTGGCCGCATAATGTCTTTAATCTACAGTATGTGTCTCCCGTGTGTGTGTCATAACAACACCACCTCAAAATAGCCTCCTTCTCTCTGTCTCTCTCTCTCTGTCTCTCTCTCTCTCTCTCTCTCTCTCTCTCTCTTTCTGTTAGTGGATTAAGTGAAAAAGTGTGGGCAGAAAAGAACAAGTATCACTATGACAACCTCTCCGCCTGATTGCTATATAAGAAGTGATTTCCAAGACTTTTGTCTTTTCTGATGCTCTGCTTCTTAACTTTCTGAATCTACATATTGTTGTACAGTCTCTAACTTAAATTTGTGTGCAGAGAATTTAGCATGTGCAAAGTCTTACGTTAAACTCAATAAACAACTGAAAAGTGAAGGATGACAAAAAAAATAGTCTCAGAACAAAACGCCTCTCATGCTTTATGCTCATTTGTCCCAGAAGAAAGACGAACCAACATATTTAATAAAAACTGTATTGTCTTTTTATTGTGGTGTTCGTCAAAGTGATTGTTTTGACAACAGCCATTCAACAATCCTTTTCTCCATTGTTAAACCATTTGAAAGACGTGTCAAAGCTTTTTGCCAGCTGCTTTACACTCCCAGAATACGGTTTTGGAAGGCCTGAAGCTTTCCAAGTCCTGACATTTTCTTATTGATGAGAATCTAACCTTTTCTTTGTGACTGCAGGGGCCAAGAAGCTGTCCAACAAGGCAGCGCTGTGGTACGTCCCCTGCTCCCTGAAGAATGTCGACAAGATCACGGAGGTGCCGCCCATCAAGGTACAGAAAAACCTGACTTTTACCTGTCAGCTTCTGCGTCTCAAAGAGTTTCCACATCGCTCATGAGACATAACCACAAGTCAAGGGGAGAGGATCTATGAGAAAGGTCATCTGGTCAAGATTAGAATCACTGAGTGAACAATTGTCTTGTCATCAATATCACTGTGATCAGTGGTTTCATTTACACTTAATTGACTCGCGCAGAAAGTAGTGGATGCATGCAAAGGGTGCACATGTTCACACAGTCCACATGCTGTCTGTAGTATACTGCTGCAGAACAAGAGGAGGAAGGAAGGAAACGCTACGATGCCCAGAAGTTGGAGAGACTGGAAACCAAAGCGAGGACCGAAGAGGTGGTACCGCCTCAGCTCAACTCAGGTAATTTACATTCCGAGCCATTTGCCTTTCTGTGACTCATACTTGTCGTGTTTGTCACCACGTGTGTCATCATTGTGTCATCTGAAGAGCAGGAATGTAGTTTACATAGGGGAGAACCTGGGGCCTGTAGGAGATAAAACACAAGATGCAATGTTCTGTTTGCAGCATTGCAAATGAATTACATGATACGATGTGAAAGCTTTCATTTGAATGACTGAGACAGGGTGTTTTCAAAGCTAAGTATAACATATTGTTGTTAATTGTTGTTGCGCTCCATAGACAAGAACTCCTAACTTATAGATCCTTTAAATTTGAAATATATGTTAAGTCTTTAGATCTGGCTGTAAGAGCTGTTGCTGTTTCACTTATTTTAAAATGCTCTACTCAACCGCACTGTAATTCAGTTCTAAAAGTTTGAAAATAGTTCGACACTCTTTCTTTTTGTAAGGATTTCCTAAAAAAAACCCTGGAAAAATGTATTCCCCTGACACCCAGATTCTCCCTGGTCTCTGAAGCCCTGAGTTTCATCCTGCTTGTTTCACTATAATGATACACGGTGAAACAAATTGTTGCATTCACACTCAAAATACCAAGATGAGACCGTGTCAGATGAACGAAGTGGGCGAATAGATAGGCTTCTCTGTTTAATTATTTCTTCATGTCTGTTAAAGTAGTTATTAATCCATGTTGTGATGTTTCATATTGCAGCCAAATTTGAACCGTTAAAAAATAAATTAGTAAACATTTGAAACGGACTGTTTTCAAACATCAGTGTGAAATTATTGTTTGGTTACTAACAAATTGAACATCTCAGGTAACAATCACAAGCTGCAATAGCAAAAAAGAGTTGGCACCTTTAAGCAAGATGTCATTGTCCTCGTTGATGAAGGTGTTCTAGGTGTTGAAGCTCAGACCTCCAGTAACGTGTCAATTTGTTTCGACTTTATCTCATAATTTTGGAGAAATGTGAAAAGTAGACAGAGCTGAGAGGCCGAGCTAGCCAACAAAGATTTCACTGTTGTAGCCGTAGTCGTGTGAAATCCTTTAATATTGTGTTATTTTAGCAAGCAAGCCTTTGTTTTGTGTGCATATTAGTGCCTGTGTTCATCAAAAGTGACCCTGGCCCTAAATTCCACGCTATTATGTTTCCAGATTTGAGCACTGTTGTATCTAGAGCAGTGGTGCCCAACTTTTCTTTATCTGGATTACAGAGTTAATCTCATTTCACCTTATTTACCACACGTAGCACAATTCGGACCAGTAAATAAAAGCATTCTAATCTATAAATGACTAGAACGCGAAATCTATGTTCTTTTAATGTAGCCAAGTATTTCTACATCTCTGTAATAATCCAGAGGCCTGTACTACCAAGAAGTCAGGAATGTTCTGGCTTTGGCTGCAGCAGCAGTGTTGGTTTTATCCTGGTGGATGTGTTTTAATTGTTCATATTCTCAGAGAATAATCGCTCCTTCAGTCATCTGTAAACTGTGCTTCAGGATTTCTCCATCTGTGATCGGTCAGGCGCCGCAAACTCCGCCCCTTTCATGTGAACACGTGGGTGTGGGTTGAACTGGCGAGTTGGTAACCTTAAGTTACTCCAGGAAACAGAGAGAGGTCCTGTATATGTTTATCACCTGAACTGATTAACATAATGCAGAGTAAAGCGCGCCCCTGGTGGTCAAATAAATATATTGGAGGCTGATTGGACTCTGTGGTGGGCTGGTTCTGGCCCGTGGGCCGTATGTTTGACACCACAGATCCAGAGCCACTAAGTCCTGGCAGACACTCAGAAAAGGTTGGGAACCACTAACATGCATTTCAGTAATTTCACATGATTCTCTCATTTTCTCACAAGTATATAAGACAACATCTGTTTTCTGTATTTAATTCTCCAATTCTGTTATTTTGGCTGTACCAGAGGATTCTCCAAAAGGTATGTGAACCTGATCAATCAGACAGCAGCATGCCGGTACTGTGGCTGGGCAGCATGTATGAAAGAAAGCGTGGGGCTTCTGCTTGCTTTGGCCAAACACAATGTGGCAGCACGTTTTTGTCTTTCGGTTTTTGTTTTATTTTGACAGCGCGTTTTTCCCATGTGTTGCAGAACAGCACACAGTTGGCTTCAGCCAGTCCAGTCTGATCCATTTGGTGGGGCCTTCAGACTGCACACTGCACGACTACGTTCATGGAGGTGAGTTGGTCTGTGCTGCACGTTCAGTAGATCACACAGAGAACTCCCGATGGAAAGTTTGACAGTCTTTATAGGTGTTTTTATGAGAAAATGGTGGATGAACTATAAGGGGGGTTCATAGCGTCTGATGAGTCTCATGCTCACTGCTGTCATGCATGCACGCTTGTCTGTCTGTGTGCCCGATTGTATGGAAAACACCACTTTACAATAAAAAAACAGCACCAAATGCCAACAACAGCGCCAATCGAATCCAGAGAAAGTAAAAAAAAAAAAAAAAAAAAAAAAAACTAGCTCTCACCATCACTTGTAGATTAAATCCATCCTGCTGTAAAATGCTGCACCAAGTCTTTGTTGGTCTGAGTTAGCTCATCCATTTCTGGTGTCGGTCTTCTTCTACAATTTTCATTTCTTCTGCAAACGGGCGTCTTGAAAAAGGTCACAGAAGCAGGTCCGCTATCATCTCATCCAATGTTGCTGTTAAATTAGCCACATTGTTTCGACTTTATCTTATAATTATCTGCTACATCCAGAGTAGCAGATAATAACAGAGCGTCATCGCCACCTGCCCATGGGCCAATCAGTCAAGCTCATTTCAGTGATGACAGCAACGACCAGTGCTGCAAACTCTGCTGGCCCGAAGGCGGTCCGTCAATAACACGTCAAAGTCTGATTGGCTGATGATACTGTCACTCAACATTTTAACCCAATAGCAGCGTCCAGCTTCCATCAGAAATAAGACCAACCTGTTTGGTGATTCCTCACAGTCCAGGAATGAATCTTGGCACTTTTTGCTCAGTTTTGACTCTCGGTTGAAACTTTGCTCACGATGTAGTCGACACTGCAAAAAGTCTGTCAACTGTTGTTAAACAAAAGAAATAATGGGCTGTTTGTGCGCCCTCTAGTGGACTAAGCATGCTATCGCTACTTGACTGGAGACATTGATGAAGCATAAAACTGTAAAATCTGATGTGAACATAAATCACTCTAACGCTTGTAAGGAAAGCATTAGACTATAAAGTATCTGCTTAATGTAACTCGGAGGAAAATAAAGTTTTGTAACTCCTCTGAGTTTTGTTGAAAGTTCACACCACACTGTGAGATTGATCTGGCGCTAACGGCTGCTGACAAGCTGTTTCAGAGCCCAGTGTTCCTAAATCACTCTCTGCCACTAGTCTGCAGTGTCTGTCAGACTACCCTGTTGTTCTCACACGTGTGTGAAACAAAGGCGCTCATAAGAAGGATAAAGCCGTTTAGTATTCAAGGCAGGGACAGGCCTTAGCATCCGGTACAGTATGGAAAGCCTACGAGAAGAAGATGAAATGGAGCCATCTATAGTACACAGCATAAAGAAAAGCACAAAGGAAGGGGCAGAAGCGGAGAAATATACATACAGTATAGGGGGAGAAGAGAACAGATGTAATTGATACAGAGACAAGGAAAAGCAGAAACAAACTCAAAATGATTGATAAATGTTTGTTTACAGTATCTAAATAACTAGCAGTTTTGTACCGTGAAGCAGCCCTAAGGTTTTAACTTATAGTACATTTACTATGCAGAATGAACACATTCGATATGTGAGAGTTAGAAACTTCCCTCTGTGTGGCTGAACTCTTGTAATGAGACACTTTTCTCTATTTATGTGCATCTGAGTGCTGCTGCGTTGCTTAAGTAGCTGCTCGGGTGTGTTGCAGCTCCATGTTGCTTGCATGACAGCGCTCGGCTGTCTCCAGCATGGCTGAAATGGGGAAAGAACAGAATGATGAGGACAAAGAGGATAATAAACGGCTGGAACGAGTGGAAGACTTCAGGTCTTTGCAACCTGAAATTTATAGTGCCAATGCCCTTTTCATTTATATTCTCAGAGGTAATCAAACCACTGCCGTAAACTGTGCTTCAATTGTCTGGTTCTGGAGTCAGTCGGTCCATCCATCCATCCATCCATCCATCCATCCATCCATCCATCCATCCATCCATCCATCCATCCGTCCATCCATCCGTCCATCCATCCATCCATCCATCCATGAGTGAATAAACTGTAATACCTTCACAGGAAGAAAATGCAAACTCTGTATAAAAAGGCACAAAAGGCCGGAATTGAGGTGAGAGTGCAAACCACTGCACCACTTTTCCACCTTTGCTAAGTAGAGAAAGTATTTCTATTTACCCAATTATCCATTTTAAGTTTTTTGAGAGGTTTTGTTGTTGTTGTTGTTGTCTTTCAAATCTGACAAAACACAAGCTACACAAAGACATTAACACTAAAAGTGGCTGGGACAAGGGCCCATGAGATAATGTGCATATATGAATATGGTGCCGCAAAATAAACCCATATGTTGCTTTATTGACACTTCATGTCCATATTATGTAAGTAAGTGTGCAAAACCTTTAAGAAAGTTTCATATCCTTTCTGACAAATAGATTTATAAAGCCTCAACTTTCTTGGCTACACAAAATGCAATTGCAGTAAACCTTGTTTGGATCTTGAGTAATTCGTAGTAAACAAAATTGTGGATTTAAATAAGATGGCAGTTTTCATAATTTCTGCAAATGTCATGCAAAATGTCATCTTCGCCTCTCCACAGAGCCAAGTACACAGTAACAGAGTCTATTTCAAATCCACATATCAGGCATATGTCTGCTATTTCATGCAGTTCTATGAGGTCCTTGTGATCGCAAAGACAGAATTACAAATTCTATGTTGCTCATCACTTTCTGGAAATATTTACATTAGATTACATTTGCTAAATACATTTTGCTTGTAAAACACTGTGAGTTGTACTTTGGTTATGTCTCTGATCCAGATTACCTAAAAAAAAGGACCAAGCATATTTAGTGACCAAACAATAGACAAAACAATCTTCAGATTAAGAGAAAAACAATTCACGAAACGAGTGCATATCCAGATTTGACGGTTTAACCAGAAATCTGCTTATCTGAAGTCCCAAATTCATAAAAAAAAACAAAAACAAAACAACCCTTCTTAAAAACTTATCAGCACCGGCCAGATGCTTTTAATCAGTCAAGGTATATTGTTTCTGGCTGGATGTTCCACGCCTCATACTGCCATTTCTATTGAGGTCAGCTATATAAAGAGGCCATCAAAGAGACGTCACATAGTGAGGAGGAAGAAAAAGAACAGTGATGCTTGCCGAGAAAAAGGAGGGAATGAAGGGGAGACAGGTGACGGTGAGGTGGGACAGATAAGCTCTGCACGTGTTGCAGTAGCCCGTTTAATTTGGTGAGCTTGGCGAGAAATGTGTCCAATTAAAAATCAAACGTTGGAACATGCGTACGGGTCACTTAGGATACGCGCGCGCTGCTGACTGGCTCTGTACATGCCGCTGCTCATTAGGCTGCGCTCTCTGTTGTTTGCTGCTGTAGCTTTCACTACACTTACATGTATTCTGTTTACATAACGAGTCAGGTCAAACAGCCAGGCTCCCTCTCTCTCTGTCTCTCTGTCTCTCTCTGTCTCTGTCTCTGTCTCTGTCTCTGTCTCTCTCTCTCTCTCTCTCTCTCTCTCTCTCTCTCTCTCTCTCTCTCTCTCTCTCTGTCTCCGTCCCTCCCTCCCTCCCTCCATCGTCTCCATCTATACTTTAGTTGGAGGAAAGTAAACTGTCGTCGACATGG
The DNA here is from genome assembly GCF_963422515.1 of Blennius ocellaris. NCBI lineage: Eukaryota > Metazoa > Chordata > Actinopteri > Blenniiformes > Blenniidae > Blennius > Blennius ocellaris. The sequence goes on along the minus strand of NC_137654.1, from coordinate 11,067,611 downwards.
CAGCCTCGCTGTATCATCAACCTGAGAGGCACGTGCAAAAATCACGTGGATGATTCATGTCAACGCTTTTGTTCTCATTAAAAAAAACTCCACCGATGAGTTCAAACTGACTGATCCAAGATGTGACTCCACATCCACACACAGCCTCTGGTCGGACAGTCGTGCTCTACACGCTAATGCGGTGTAATGCAGCTGTGTCAGTTTAACGCTGTTTAAGGTTTTAATTTAAAGTCCGTTTTTCTATTTATTTTGCGTCTAAAGTCTTCAATGGCGTTTTTTTTTTGTATCGGATGGAAAAAGGCTTTTATATTTAGGAGCAGATCTCACTGAAACGGATGACAAAATACTCCCTGAGGAGTGTGATGATCCGGAATAAACTGAGCGTCTTTGCAACAGTTGCGAAATGGAAACATATAGAATAGAAATACTTTATCAATCCCAGAGGGAAATTCTTGACAGCATTGCTCCACACAGAGTACTATTTAATAGGGTAAAAACAGTAATAGTAAATGATAAATGTCAGTGTACGACTTAATATAGGCAAGAATAAGTGAGATGTGGTAACTTTTTCTATTCGTAGTTTTGTGGCTTGCTTATGGGCATTGGGTTGAGTACTGAAATGCACATATGCTGCTTGCACATGTGAAAAGAGACACGCCTGCTTAGAGGTAAAAACAATTCTTCTAAATACACAAAATGTTTACAGCTCCAGATGTTGCAAGGTCGAGGCCTCTGCAGCTGTTCTTCAAGCTGCAGACATCTGTGGTGGAGATCAGCTACTGTACATGCAGAACAAAAAGCCAGATAGATTGTGAACATGGAGACGATGACACCAGATCATCATGATGGCCAATCACCTGTTGTTCTGTCTCTCCCTTCTGCATTCCACCTCCGGGCCGAAAAACTTTCTGATCCAACAACAATGTAGAATTCTCATAACTCACATTGAGCACAGAAGAGACGTTGAAATGGAGAGATTTTATGATTCCTGGAAGAATATTTGTTCATCTTGAATTTGATGGCAGTTTTTAAATGTGACCAGCGTGAATCATAACTTGCTCATTCAGATGTTTACCTTTTCTTTTCTTTTTTTTTCTTCTTTAAATCAACATCAGTCACTGTTCCTGTCTTTTGTAGCTCCTCTCACCTTTTGTGAGCAACGCGCCACAATTTTCCTTTTTATTTTCTGATTATGTTGATAATTCTGTTTTCAATTCAATTTACCAAATTTTTGTTTTCATTTTAACTTTATTCATTGTCCTAACTCTTTAGCACTTTACCTCCTCCCATCGTTGTCTCATTCTCCCTCTTCCTCTCACTCCGCTCTTCTCCTAATCCTCCACCTCCTCTTCCTCCTCCTCTGATGTTTCGAAGAAGTGTACCGCTTGTTTCCATGGAAACAGCCGTTGATTGCCACAGGTGGACACCACTGTGGTCTGATTAAAACAGCCACAAAAAGGATTAAAATTCATTTAAAAAAAGCTTGTTATGATGTTTGTTGGCACAGTTTCATTACATTGAATTGTGCATTTCTGAAGAAGTCATCGGCTCGTGAGTCACAGTGTGCGTTCTGATTCATGTTTGTGTCTGTTTGGTTCAATTCTGCGTGCACACTTTCACTTCCGACACAGATGTTGTGTATGCATGCAAGAGAAATAAGAGGAAATACAGATATGAGTCCATAAAATGTTCACCGTGCATAGATTTAATACAGGATGTGTGACATGGTAGATCCAGGGAGTGAGTGTGTGAGCAGAAAACATCCATCACCCTGGCTTTATATTATCTGTCCTTTGCTCGGTTCTGTGCTCGGTGGGTATATAAACATGTCAGCGTCTGAGGCCGAGGAATCCGGCGAGACGGTGCGCTGGAGATGGTGCGATCGACCTTTGTGTGTCTGTGAGTGTGTATGCATTGGGCTTCAGGTGTTGGATCCGTTTGCAGGGGTGCATCAGGAAGACAAAATGCAAATCTCACAATCCTAACGAGCAGAAATGGTTTGAAAGTATGAAGAGGAAGGTAGTAGTTATAGTTAAGCATAGCAGGAATGTAAGCAATGTGTGTGTGTGTGTGTGTGTGTGTGTGTGTGTGTGTGTGTGTGTGTGTGTGTGTGTGTGTGTGTGTGTGTGTGTGTGTGTGTGTGTGTGTGTGTGTGTGTGTGTGTGTGTGTGTGTGTGTGTGTGTGTGTGTGTGTGTGTGTGTGTGTGTGTGTGAGTGTGCGTGTGTGTTACTTCCCCTGGCAGCCTTCTCTCATTTAAAACCAGCATTGATTAAGAAATAAAAGACTGAATCAGCCAGTTGGCAAGACATGAGAGGAGGCTTGAAAACAGGAAAGTTAAGGTGAAACTCAAGTCCAATGTAATCATAGAGGAAACGAAGCTTTAGTAATCACTAATATTGTTTTGGCCATATCAAACCTACAAAACTACTATTAAAGCTCTAAAAAAGAAAGATATTGAGAGGAAGAACCACAGACCTGAAGACTACCGGTGAAGACAAATGGATGTCAGTATGGGTCACATGTCTGCTCTCTTTCATATTTAATTTGGCTGACGGCTGAAAGTACACCTCGTATAGAGAGACATCAGGATATTGGTTGTTCTGTCCCTATTACAAGTTCTGAAATATAGACACACCTTGAAGAACATTCAGTGCAGTACACATCATTGGAAAACTGACCTAAAAGCCAAACTAATAGAAAGTATGGAGTTGTCAAGTTCCATGCAACTGAAACCACACTCAAAACTGTTATACAATCTTTTTTTTTAAATTACTTTTATACTGAACCTTAACTTTTATTACTTTTACCTAACAAGTTGAATTAACATTTTTCGTAAATGTTTTTATTTTTTTAAATTTATGCTTGTCTCTGAATTTCTACTTTGGAAACTTTACAAAGACAAAAATAAAGGATTTGAGTACTTCAGGCCACTCTTGACATTTGCAATATCAATAAGATGACAGAGTTGATTGTTGACGAAAACAATGTTCTCATGGAGGAAACAAATGCTGCCCAGTCTTCTGAATAAAAAAATCTGTGGATAAATGGCACTTTCCAACCTCTGACAATGGTGATGAACACACTGTTCATGGGTGCCACATCCTGCATGAGGATTGTATAGTAATCTAACTTTCACCAAACCATGCTAATGAAATGAAAATACCCTGCACATTACACATGCATCGGTAAGTTTGTCAACATTAATTTCCCCACTGCAACAATAGCATCCTTCTCACTTTAGACGATTTCTTTCTTCATGGATTTAAAGTCATTAAATTGCAGTGTGATGTAATGAAATATTCCCCAAAGATTATGATTTCAAATTACACAAAATGTACAGATTATGCTGCTGCCATCATGTCATTTGAAACAGCATCAATGAAGTAAATTTTTTCAGATCAGTTTCTTTTTCAGAAATAACACATTAGATTTTGTAAAACTTCCCTGTTTCCCACTACAAAAACATGATATTCTGCAAAAGAGTAGTAGCAGTAGTAGCAGGAGTTGTAGTAGTAGTAGTAGTAGTAGTAGTAGTAGTAGTAGTAGTAGTAGTAGTTTTCCATGTTAACCACACAGACAGAATAGCCTGAGCTCAAGTCCAGGAACTGAGCCTTTCAACGCAGTTTGCATGTTTTCACCATTGGATGTCTGGATTTTCTCCGTGTGTTCTGCTTTAATCTCACGGTCTAAAAAATATACACCAGAGACTGAAGCAGTGGAGAAGATGGATTGACTTAAAAATAAAGGACTTCATGAAATTGAATTCATTAAATTTAAATGAGTGAGCATTCTTGAATAACATGCTGCAACGGAGGCAACAGAGCCTTAATGAAACGCAGCCGAGTAACTTCACCATGTGCAAACCAGCCAATACCTGAAGACAGACTTGGTTGAAGCTCTGACGTAGAATCAATGTAAGATAGAAAACACAAACTTTTAACGAGCTGCCTCAAATTGATTCGGCACATCAGAAATTCACAGACTGCTGTAACAAGGCCTGTGTGAGGATCTAATGTTTGTGTATTCAGCCACTATGGACACTTTCAACAAGACGTTTGCGCACTCTCAGCAAGCCCTACAAAGTGGGTCTGTATCCCATCGATAGTTTCATTCATCAAAAAGCATTCTGTTTACATTGAAAACATGTTGGAAACTTCTCAGATGTCAAAGTCAGTGCATGTTTTATTTCAGTTGAGCAGAAAATAACCATGATGCCGATGACATCAGCATCAGGGGTGGCTGAAACTGAAGAAGCACAGGTTTGATTTCTCTATAGGACACACTGTCATGACTGAGCAAGGCTTGATATCAGGGTTACCAACAGAAAACATTCACTTTAATTTGGAAATGCAAATCAATGACAAGATTTTACTTCTTTTCCTTAAAAAAAAAAATTACTTATTCAGGTTCAGTTTAATATAGCCTTTTTTTCTCACAGTGTATGTCTTTGTCTATATACTCCAGTGTCACTGGACCCACACACTCAAGACCAAATTCAGCTCTGTGTGAAATAGGTTTGACAGGTGTAGAAGAAATCACCATAAAGAAATCAAGCAGAGGCAGCACTAACACACTGCAGTTCAATTTGTTATTTCATTATATTTACTGCTTTAACCCTGCACATGAGTTGTACAGGAGATTTAAAGACCCTAAATGCATCTCACGCCCCCTTCATCAAGCAGCAGGCAGCCTACAGTCAGTCAATCACAGGTCATTTCAGCCTATATATCCACATTTAAAGGTAAGAAATATCCAAAGAACCTGTTGCTGCCATTTCACATTAGTAATGAAATCTCGCTCATATGATTGTGTCAATATTTTCACACTGAATTTTGGCAGGTGAATGATGATATTAACTTCTCCAAGAAAGATATCAGAAATGTAATGGAGGGCATGCACTTCCCAGGCTTCTATGAACTACCAAGCTAACAAGCTTTCCCTGATTAAATGAAGTGAATATTACCCATTAAAAAACAGGACATACATTTGTTTTTCATTATTTTTTTTTTTACTGAGGTCTGAGTTGTGCACTCAGAAAAGTAATCCGCGGGAACAGATGACCTTTACCATCACAGCTGGAGGAACATTTTATCTGAAAGCTCTTTATCTGACAGTATTTCCATCATATGAATTGTATCTCAGTGATTTTTCCCGGCCTGCGGTGCACATGGAGCGCATTGTTACCATGACAGCCCTTACAATTTGCAGGACTTGAAGCCACATACGGATTTGTTAGGGAGCTGACTAGTGTTTGGTTAAAGTCATCTGGAATGGTAAAATTTACAATGGAGGGAAAAAAAAAAAAAAAGAAGCTCTGCTTATGGGACTCTGGGAGGTTGTGGGTGGGTTGGTGCATGGCAGTAATGCTAACAGGACCTGTTTCTATAGTAACGGCTCATTAGGAGGCAGTTGGAGCCGTTTGATACTGTCTATGATTAAAGCAGGTGTGGAGGGGATGAGAAGGGCAGTAAGGAGGCAGGGACTGTGAGGGGCGGATTGGGGTAGAGGGTAAGAACAGAGGATATATGGATAAAAAAAAAGCACATGCAAAGATCGGTTGAGTTCAGGAAGTGATGGAAACATGTAGGAGAGGATGAGGCTGAGCGTATCTCTTGCTCTCACAGCCTCGCCGCCTTTCATCAGCGGCTGCTCAGCACGGTGCGTCGTGTCTGAGCCAGTTCTAATTAAAAGGGTCTGAAGTCAGTGTACAGAGTTGACGGGAGAAAAGTGCTGCCTGGAAGACTCCCTTCAGTGCCTCTCATGCCTGTTGCCTATGGACAGCGTTGTGCAAGAAGATTTTGGAGAATCGTCACAAGGGATCTAATCACTGAGGTATTCTGCCCCATGGCAAACTGGGCTGCACTCGGGACTTGGTAGCTAATTGCCCTTTTTTCCCCCCATTTAGAATGAGCTGTCTCTCCTCTTCGTATACACCTCCCCTCCCCCCGCCTTTTGTGTTCCCAGCCTGGGGCCGAGGGAGAGTCATGGTGTGCCATGTCATCCTGTGAATGTGTAACGCCAGGCCCAGGGCTGTCTTGGCCTCGCTTGTCCTCATTTGCAGGCTCACATTGAGCATCACTTCAACCTTTTTACATTGACTGTACAAGGAGTTTGTTGGTTGTTTTTTTTTGCAGGAGTTGCATTAACAGTTCCACTGATGGCAGTAATTAATAAAGACAAGCATCCTTGGTCCTCAAGGACAGCGTGGCCCTCCACTTGATTCGGCTTGACATTTCAGTTAAAGGTTTTCAGTGCACTGCATAAATTGTGTATCCAACATGATCGTCATACCTGTGATGAGAATAAACATTTTGCTTCCTTTGTGGTGGGAAAAAAAAAGATGCAAGATGCAATGGAGCATGTGTGATGTGGGCGCATCTCAGTAATGTCTGCAGCAGATTCTAAAATTACAACAATGGCAAGAACTGTGAATAGAGGCTATAATGTAGAACACATATGGTTCAGTTGTAGTAACCTGCTTTTAAATTATATTTATATACTGCGATAGCATCTCTAACCTTATAATAAGCTATTTCATTCTTTTATTGTGTTTCACCTGGTCAGTCAACTTACTTTGTGCCAAAGTGGAAGCCGTCATGTGGAATGTTCCAATATCAGCAACAGCTCGTGTGTGATCTGCCTTTCACTGGATAAATAGGGTAAACACAATGTTTGCAGTGTGAGCAGACATGCTGAAATTGCAGGTCGCCCCCCAAGCATGGCTTGAAAGGGATCAAATTAAACAGCTTTTCAAAACTGTCACATGGGTCTTGTGGGTCCAAAAATGTTGTATTCAAAGTGTATTGCCCTAAACCCAGCTTTTCCTTGATTTCTAGCCATTTGAATCATAGGAGCTGCATTCAGAATCTGCTATGTCTGTGTGAGCTGGACTGGCTCCGCCCACACATGCCCATCTATGGGAAGAGGAGGAAGTACTTCCTCTCGTGGTGCCATGTGCCAGAGCAGAGCTGCCGAATTGTGAGAGGAGTCAAAGAGAGGGCCAACCTTGATTGTGATTGGCTAAACCCCCGATGACACTATATAGGGTTTGATTTTTGATTCGATTGTTGGAGCAACACACTTTAAAAAAAAATCAAACAACCCAGGGAGAAAGATAACAGATTTTCTTCACATCTGGGGCATCGTTCCAGGTATGGGGACACATATTACTGTTGGAAAACCATTAGAAAGTTTAGAAACGAGAAATTTTGCACAATATGACCCCTTTAAGGATCGGCTCTAAAACCTCTACTTCAGGCTGGTCAGATGCTCTGTTATTTCTTGTGCTCATAGAGGGATTTCAAATCTTGTTGGTCTTCAGTCCTTGTTTTCATTCCATCCTCACACCATGTAAGCCCTTCATCCTAATACCATGATCCAAGAGTGGTGAAAGTTATTCTTTCGTCATCTTTAAAGGCCGTCCCAAAGTGGACTTAGATTTTGCTGTTTGCAACGCCATTAACTCTGTGGCAGGAGGGAAAGTCTTTTCGGAGGGTAGTGGGCTGAATGCTTCTTGACAGGGTGAGGAGCGCTGAGCCGAGTCGCTGCTCCTCCACACTGAAGACAGTGGAAAGGGCTCAGGCACCTCATTAGATTGCCCCCTGATCGCCCTGCACAGGAGATGGGCCACTGGAATGAGGCCTTGACGTCGACGCAGGATCACTTGCAGAGATTTTATCCCTCGGTTAGCTAGAGAATGATGCGGGCTCCTCCAGGACAAGTGGTAATGCTGTAACTCCTGTTGGACTCCGTGTGAAAAAAAGATATCTGAGCTGATTCAAATCTCTGGAATAAGCATTGATGCAGTAGATTTAAATTATCAATCGCTTCTCATCTGCAGTTTTATGCACCTTTGTGTTTTCAACTCCTCATTTTCACTGTAGTGGTTGAAGATTGAAAATAAATGGATTTGTGGAAATGCTGCAACTTCTCACAATATTACAAGTAGTGCACAATGATGCAAAGACATTTTAGATTTAGATGATTAAGGCTTCACTTTGAAAACAGCAGGCTCTCAGTAGTGCCACTAGATTCCTGCAAACCACCCAAGCTTTAACTACCTGTAGCTGTTTTCATCTATGAGGAATCTGTTTGGGAGTGCAGTGAAATGAAAACGACTAAAGTGGGGCTCAAATATTCTACTTTGGCGGTTTAGCACATTAGCATTCAGCCTCAGCACTGAGCAGCGCTTTCTTTCTCCCTCCCTTATGATTTCTTTATGTACCTTCCATGACTTCCTAAAGACGATTTCATTTTGAAAGGAGCCCTCATCCCACTCCAGAGACACAGAATGAAAAAAATAAAACCATGATCAAATTTTCCCTCAATTAATGTTTGTAGATGGAAGATTAAATGAGATAAACATTTTGGGTCACTTTGTCTTGGGATTTCATATCATCCAATATTATCAGCTGATCTGTAGCTGCTGTTGCCCGAGCTGCAGTGTTTAGGTGCAGATTTGTTTGCTGATCCAATATGTTTGATGCCTCTTTGGTATCCCGTTTCATTTTGTGCCTGTGGGGGCTCAGCGCTGCATCCAGTCAGTCCGTGGTGAACTCAAGCAAACAAACATGTAAGTGATACCGATTCCAGCGTAAACAGGCCTAATGCATTTGAAACCTCTGATTTGAATATTCTTTTTGCGTGATATTACTCATGACAATTGCAATGTATTCGTTTGAGCCACACGTTATGCATGTTCTTACTAAACCAGGCATATTGTGCTCAAGTAGGCTTTGGTCATTTGCACAATATTATTGTAGTCATACGCACATTTTGAACAGTGTTAACACAGAATTAAATGTTATTTGCATTTACATGCATGACGTTCATGTGGAGCTTTGCAGAGTGGTCTTGCAGGAGCCAATAATTCAAAAATAAATAGTTTGAATAATGCTGCTTCAAAGTAGTTTTGAACTTTTTTTTGTGAAGATTATGGTCATTCCAAAAAAAAAAACCCCAGGTTGATAGGTTTGCCAGTTAAGTGTAATGCAGTGTTTACATTCAATTTCATCATCTCGCTCAGGTCACGATCCTCCTCCATTAAGCGTTACATGCTCAGACATGACCACTCCGAGCTTTGAATAGCCGCAGCCTGCTGTGTGTTGTGCTCAGGGGAAATTTTCAATCTTAGGTGAGATCCCATCAATTTTCACAACATAGGAAAGATGGTGAAAAATATTACAGAAGATGGGTTTTGAAAAGGAAAAAAAAAAGGCTGTCAAACGGCTTATGAAGGGAACTGATATTATTCCCTGTGCACGCACGATTTAAGGCACCTTTCAGAAATTATCTGTCGGCCTCAGTCACAACCAAAACTGTTCGCCAATCAATGTTCTTTTGGTGCGAGTTGGTATATAGTCGTTCTTTTCCTTTGCAAGAGCACACACCACACACACATCAAAGTGTGAGCCTGACTAATTAATCCACTGAACATTTCAGTACACAAGCATCCTGTGGCTCCTAATGGAAACATTAGGTTTGGCTTCGTCAGAATGCACTTGTACATATTGGTTTTATCAGTAAAATAAAATGAAAGTGAGTCTCCAACCATTTGGGATGAGAGGATGCCAAAGTAATAGCATGGTTAATTCTTAATCAACTGAGTGGGACCACTTTTGCAGCGAATGCCGCGTTTGGGAGCAAGTAGCACATTCTGTTTGTACTCCCACACATTTGGCTGTCATAAATAGAGCCACACAGTGCAGATGGTAGGAACCTTAGGGAGCAAAATCAGCCATCAGCAAGCACATTTATTGATTTACTGTCACGTGAGAGATACAAAAAGCGACTTGGAGGGAGCGGCTGGTGCAACTGGAGTGTCTAGCAGAAGGTCTGACTGTCTTTATGTGAACAGGCACTGCATGTGGACATGTGCTTTTTCTGAGACGAGATGCAGATGGCTTCCTCCTTCCTTGTATCGCTCATATCAGAGCCGCTCAATCTACAGGACATGTCTGATATTCTGTGAACAATGGCACAGAGATCCAAGGCCATGCATTGTATATCATTGAGACGCAGGAGCACTGGACCTGTCCCTCCACTTTATGTTCTCTGCTCTCATGTGGAAATAATGAGTTGAGAGCTCCATCGCGATACACAAACTTGTGATTTCCTGCTTAAAGTATTCTACTGCACTTCGGATCATGAATGTTTAATATGAGAAAGTGGACACTTTAATGATGATGATCAACTATGATATCCAAATTCTGTTTCTTTATATCAAAGACAAACGTCCAGTAAATTTGAATGGTGGCTGTTAAATGTTTCGTCGCTCACATCATTTGCTGGACTCCTTCCACTCACACTGAATTCAAATTTGTATATGTTTTATTGGCAGTGGCAGCAACTGTGAGATTGAGCATGTGTTCATTGATGGACATCATTGTCACATTCATACGTGAAACAGAAATTATTTCCACGATGATCTTTAGAAATGCTAAATCTGCTCTGCGTTGTTTTATTTTTGTACTTCATATAAATAAAAGTACACTGTTCTTTTTGGCCAACATGAAACATTCTGAGCTAAAATCACATTATCATGTTCTCTTAGTGCTGTGCGTGTCATCATCTGTCTATCTTCTATACCTACTTTATCCAGACCAACTGGGCTGCATCCTTTTCTAAGAAGCACAGGTTAAATGTTGGTGTTCATTCTGGATAGGTCCATCAGAGGACTAACAAGCTGGATGGAAAAAAAAACCCCTCATTACCACCAGAGGAACATGTAATGCAGCAATGTATCCCCCTGCACCTACCACCGCACTACCCTTTTTTATTTTTTTAATGAATATTAAGGGCTCGTGCAAGCAAGTGAGATTTAGCTAAGAATCAAGCAGTACACACATGCCTACTAGATCGCAGCACTGGCTTCACATACTTCAAGTGTAGTGGCAGCTATCGTATGCACAACTGCATAAAAGAAAAATGTCAGTTTAAGAAACCATAGCTGTTGTGAGTGTTCTTTTGCTGAAAGTTTATTTGTACAGTTTGTAACTGGACTACCAGCAGGCCTTAATTCTAAAAGGTGAATTTGAATTATTGACTTTACCGTGGGGGTATGCGATATTCTCCTCAAACATTCACGGCAATCCATCAGAGAAATATCTGCTCACAGAAAGACTACTGAGACACGTTTTGTTGGCAGTGGACTGACAAACAGAGGACTAATGAGTCTGAACGAGGGGCTAATGTTGAGGAAATGGTGCACAGACTCATTCATAATTTAGCTTCAGGTGGATAGTTTTCTAATTGCATCAGGAAACCCATTAGCTTCCAAGTCCAGCTATCTCATCTCTGCAAAATAGCGTCTGAAAAGGCATTCGAGAATCCCTCTAACTTAATGACTTCATTTACTTCTACAGACTTGATGGTTTTAAAGAGAAAGTGAGTATCACAAGTTTCACTGGTCCGGGGTACAACAGTCAACACTGATGCAGTCTTGATTTTAGAAATGGTCGACAAAATACGTTTTCAGTGGCATCACACTGTCTTCATCGACTGGTCACATTGAAACATGTTCGATAACTTGAGGGAGTTTATCGTCCAGTGAAAGATCTTGTGATCCTCCTTATAAGTCTGTGTCTGTATTAATATGTTGAACTGTGTCTGATTCAGGAGTAACCATGAAACTGATGGACGAGGTCGCTGGCATCGTGGCCGCCCGGCACTGCAACACCAACATCGTCACGGCTTCAGTGGACGCCATCAACTTCCACCGCAAGATCAAAAAGGGTGAGGAAGACACACTGCTACACCCCAACAGCTTCGTATCACAAACACGCGTCCTAAACACAAACGCTGCAGTGCTGGCCGGAGGAAACGCAGAGCTGTGTCGACACGCTTTCTTCTTTGCCTTTCCCGCTAATGAAGTGCAATCTCTGAAAAACCCAATTACGTGATAATGTGGAAAACTCAGCGGTGTTTAAATTCAGCCTCAGACGGTGCTGGTTTAAATTGGTCTGCGTAACGCAAACAGCTGTCACACTGTTGCTAATCATGACCGGTTGTGTTTTGCGGGGCTGACACTGCATCTGGAAAAACACGTCATTGTTAATGATTCAGCTATTTTCCATTACGGAGCTTTGTCTGTATTTGCCGTGCGACGTCCCAGTAGTCTGTGAGGAGCTCATGACGAAATTAAAAAGCACTGAGCACCTTGTTTTGACATTTATTCGAGAACTTTTACAAACAGGGCATACACTTAGCCTTTGACATGTTGGTTTAAAATGACAGTCATGTTTCTGTATATACTGCCGTCTGCTGCAGGACAGGTTTGATTACAGAAAGTGATCCAAAGTGCTTTTGGAGCCGTTTCTGTTGAGGCAAGGTCAAGATGACACAAACATTCAGTCGTACACATGCACACCCCTAATCTGGCCTCATGGTCCAGGGACACTTGAAGATGTGCTATAGAACTTGCATCTCCAGTACGTTAGCAACCGCCTATTTCACATCTTGCTTTTTATGTGTAACGTATTTTTCTTTGCTGTCACATATTCAATGAAAGCTGACAATGTGTTTGTACTTTGTTACTGCGCTTCCACAAACATTTCAGGTATATCTACTTAAGCTCTTCTGACAACTTTTTGGTTACAATAATTACATTTGAAGACACCAGAAAAGGTTTTAGATACCTTCTGAAAGAGAATGACGTGCGTGTGTGTGTGTGTGTGTGTGTGTGTGTGTGTGTGTGTGTGTGTGTGTGTGTGTGTGTGTGTGTGTGTGTGTGTGTGTGTGTGTGTGTGTGTGTGTGTGAGTGTGAGTGTGTGTGTGTGTGTGTGTGTAGAAATGGGAGAAAAAAAACATAACTTTTTGACATAACTCCATCTCTGTGTAAGTGGAGAAAAACTTGCTGCTACTGCGTGTGCCCATCACAGCCGTACTGAATAGTTGTTCTTCATTGTCTGATCATACGAATGTCGGAATACTCACCATTGTTAATAATTATAGCGTATTGTTCTCCGCACACGTGTGTGTGGTGTCATTGCAAAAACCAACAACAGCATCCACTTGTGGCCAAACATGAAAACTGCATTGCTGTGTAAACACAAATCTTTTCTGAAAGGAAAACTTGAAATGTTGTTATGTAAAGAGGGCCCTAAATAAATAATTGTATCCAAGTCTATATATTCTACATAGAAATTGTGTGTGACCAAGTAAATGAATATATAAAATGCATGGCTGAGCATTTAGATTTTTCTAGAAAGTCTTTTAGGAGAAAATTTGAGGATAATAACTTGTTTGTATTGGATTTTTACAACAGTTGGTTCGTTACGTCATTTGAGTGAGTTCAGACCTGAAAGTGGCCCAATATGTAATATATCACCAGAATGAATAGGTGTCTGTGTCACCTATTCATATGTTGAACTTGATGTGGTCCAGACATCCAGTGCTCACCTTCCGGTGTTATAATCACACCAGGATATGATGTCAACATTAGACTCACCGCTCATTGTTGAATTATAAAGTGGTTAGATGGTGCCAGGTCGTCTCTAACAACTCTCCTTTTACAGTACAGAAGTTTAAAAATGCAGACAACTTTATTGAAGCAGGAAAATTCACTCAGGTCATGAGAAACTGAGTAATAAGGAGTGGGCGGTAGGATGTGAAGGGACTTTTCAAACATTTAAAATGCACCTTTCTGGGGATTTCAGGAGTAGAAAACTCAACAGTAGAGATTGGCTGAGATCCATGTCCGCATCTTTCCACTGCCGTGAGCCGCTCGACTTGCTGCCTCGGTCCGTCCCCTGAGTTTAGGTGGTGTTGACATGATTTCCCCTGGCTTCCGCGGCAACTTAGGTGTTATGTCACCAGCAGATTTCCCATTTTGCTTTAGGTGGTCAGGAAAAATGCAAAAGTGATTAAGAAAATAACAGCCAGTGGCAATTTAGACCACAACTCTGGATTTATTTGAGTTATTTTATCCTGTGTTTCCCTCTAAAACCCAAAAGTGCAAGCAATGTAAATGTCAGGTTTTGGTGTGTCGTTTCCAAGTCATGTATGATTAAAGTTTTAATATTCCGAAAAACAGCACATTTTCTTACATGTGTCATTCTGCAGAGACGAAATGTCTTTGCGTAATGTTTCATGTCGACCAGCATAAATATTAAGGTTGAGGTAATAAAGTTTGATGGTAAGGAATGTAGAACCAGCCAAAAGTAAACCATGCCCGCCTCTCCACCAAAAAAACTCACATCACGTCTCCACTGATTTGTAAACGCCAGCTGGATAGAGTGAACATAATGTTTTAGAAACAAGGTAAGATTCACAGATAAAAGCTGCATAAATTTGTTTTATTGTCGCTATGAAAGAAACATATTGTACATTAATTCCTATTATTTGCATCCTAAATTGCCTGAATGATGATTTATGAAAATCAAACCAAAATGTCTAATAGCCACCACCAGTTCAAGTAAAAATTATTTACAGAAAAAACCCCACAGATTTTTAGTTGAAAAAATGTTGTATGCAAATATAATTAACTTCAGCTGGTATTCAATATGGGAGAAATGTAAAGTGGTGCTCAAGCCTACAGCTGACTGTCAATGGTTGCAGACTTCCTGACGACCACATTAATGACGGAACAGACTGAAACATCTGTGTTCTTTATATTCTGATACAATAGTGAAATAGTCCCACTGGAGTGCTCATGCAAAGACTGAGGTGGGAACCTGGTCCAGAAACATGACAATCTTAAAAAAAACCTTTCTTCCGAAGCACACACACCTGATTGTAATCAGTGGCTCATTAACAGACTCTCTGCAGAACTTCACAACATTCAGGTTCAGATATTGTATATTGGACTAATTCTTATTCTGTACCAGACCAAAGTAATTCTATCTGAAGGTTTATCTTACGCCATGGAAGACATTTTGAAGCCTGTGCATACAGGGAGGATCGACTCAAGTTGTTTCGTTCCGTTTGTACGCAATCACACAAAAAGCTGGGAGGAGTTTATCCTAATAAATTAATTCGTAATACAGATGCGTCTCTCTGAACCTTGTAGGGTACAAGAATGTTTCACTAATGTATGTGACATTTAAAAGCTGTCTGAAGACAAAAACATAAAATGAAAATTAAACACAATGAAGTTAAGACCCTGAACATTAAACAGACTCGGCTCTGTTTATACCTGAACAGTCTGCTTTCCTCAGTTTAATGCCAGCAAGGTTACTATCATTAAAGTGGAAACATTGAGAAAACCCAAACTGGAGGTCAATAAAACATTGAGCTCTAAAAAAAACAAACAAACAAAAAAAAAACTTTCAAAGTTTGTAGGAGTTAACTTGCAACCACTTTTATATTTTAATGGCTGTTTGTTTGTTTGCAGTATTCCAGTGTCTGTGCAGTGGTGGTTAGAGAACCAAGCTTGTAACCTTCAGGGTTGCTGGTTCAAATCCCTCAACTGACTAAAGATTATCCCCCACACTGGCCCCAGTATCAACAGGGTATCCATAAAGTTAACAGAAACAGGAGTCGGTGATGACGTTTATACATTATTGGCTACAAACATTTCAATGATTCAGCATCAACATAGTGATACATGTAAGAGCAGTAATGTGTTTGATTCATTCTCTGTGATAAAAGAAGCTTCGGACTGCAGCTGCAAACCAAAAACAGCTCAGAGAAGAGAGAAGGAGTTCATTAAAGTTTAAAGAAAAAAATAACCATGTGTGAGTAACTTCATTTGCATGTATTTATGCTGCTTATTAGTAATATAAATTATGCAGCCAGCTTTTAATTAGGCACTGGTTAATGCATTATTTTAATGTAATTTTGCTTTTTGTTTTTCCCAGTTACTAAATCGTCATCGTCTTGTTGTGCTCCATATCACACCTCATTTGCCACCTAATTTCCTGTTTACTGTACTTTCACACTCGAAGCTCTTGAGAGGCACGCTGTGCTGCAGGAGGCCTCTCTCCGATTGAAAACAGACAGTGTGATGTAGAAATAATTTAGTGAAGTCCAGTATGCAGATACTCGACCTGTTTCATCATGCCTGCAGTGTTTTTCACGTGCATAGCTTAAACCCTGTTTTCATGTCAGTTTTTGTTTTTTAAAGGTACCTTTGTTTCACATTTTCTCAAGCTTATGTTTGAGCAACAGGTGATCTGATGTCTCTCTGATGTCTTTCTTAATGCAAAACAGTGCAAGTTGCAGAAACAGTAATCCGTACGATGCTCGACCAGATGGATTGGACTGGAGAAGGGAAAGGGGACAGACAGAACACGACCGGCGCATACGCAGGCAGCACCACGAGTATAATGATGGAGTGAAAGTCAGAATAAGGCAAGAAATGTGGGGGCTTCGCAGCCAGAGAACAGGAACAGCACAACCCGTGGCCATCAGCAGCGTGTAGAGTGAATAGAGGCGTGGTGAGGTCTAACAGTCTGTTATAATGCGTCTCGAAAGCAGTTGAGATGATTCATTAGACCTGCAAAAGAAAACCTGTGGCTGGTGGTCCACAGTGGATGCACAGAATTAGATTAGATTACATAATTAGAGACTTTACATAATGTAAAACCACGCCAGTCTCACATCAAACATTCACAGAATGTAATCCTGCGAGGTGCTGGCCATTGATGTTCTGGAGGAAAGTTGAGTCGGCTCTGATCCACTATAGCAAAACAGCCAGAGGTACAAGTAGAGGAAAAAAAAATAAAAAGGCAGAAAACTTCAAAACCGGCCGTTGGATAAAAGCACATTTCATGGAGAAATACGGGGAGTATTGAAGGTGATAGTGAAAGTGTCAGGAAGACAAAGAACAGAGTTTCATTGTGAACATTCACAATGCTCTTCTTCTCTGCTGTTTCATATTAAATTTTAATAATCAGTCATGATTCATGCAGTCCTGACATGTCTATGTGGTGTTTTCACAAACAGATGCTGCATAACTGGTGGTGAAAAAAAACATCCAGGAGTGAAGTTTTTCATTAAAAAAATTTAACAGTCCATCCCTGTTTGTTGTAAAACAGAGGTGGGCTGTTAAATGTTTTAAGAGGCCAAAAGAAAAAGTTAAAAAAAAAAGCCGTAGAGGCCATAGCCATAGGTTGAACTCGGCTCTGCTGAATGTGAAACATCCTCTGTAAGCTGTTGTTCCTGCTTAGTTCACTGCCTTTCAAATTGTATAATGTATAACACTTCTTTTTAACACTCGGCCGTACTGTTATACACTGCATGTATAACAAAGTCTTCACTCTCCCTAGTAAATGTGTGGGTTTTGAAATCCTCTCAATGTCCATTGTTAAAATACGTAGGAGTTAATAGTCCTTTTTTTGTCCATGACTTCAGAGAAAATGCACAGACGGGCAGTTAGAAAAAGAATAAACAAGATAAATATATAATAATGGCAATAATAATATAAAATACTAAGAAAAAAAACAGTTATGTAAATAAATGAACAAGTGTAGGTGGTGATATTTTCAATATATATACACACATATGCTCCTATAAGAGCAAAGCAACAGGATGAAAATGAATCAATTTGACAAATAACAATCGTGATCGTTTTTTAATGCAGAGAACAAAAGAAGTATATGTGTAAATACATGCACATTTGACAAGAATCAGAAGTTATTGCATTTAATTAGAAATTATTCTATTTCTGATTGTAATCTTGCAGTTATATTTGTTTGGGTTTTTTTTTTAAATATATGAGATGCAGTTGCACTTGACAAAGTGACATTAAGGTATTACAATACTGAATCCATATGACCCCAAGCTGGTCTTTCCAGTCCACAAATTGTTCTGTGGAGATTCATTATAAAAAAAAGAGCTATTTGGAAACGGGACTCTGACACTTTTTCATGTTGGCTGACCTTCAGCATTGTGCGAGTCCAACATCTACTCTGCATACATCAATCATTAATCATGAAGGCCTTTAAAAATCACTCATCATCAAGGCTGTGTTTTGTGTAATGTCACTGAGCAGAGCACTTCACTGGGCCGAGTACATCTGTGCCAGAGATGGTTTATCTGAATGACAGTGGGCTTGCTCACTGTGCTTACGAGTAAAAACACTCAAAATGTCCAGGCCGAAAGATACGAAGCAGTTCAGGTTCTAAAGAGACTGCGTGAAGCCGTGAACTGTCCTCCACAGCCTGGATATACAAAATCATAGCCATTAATTGTCTTTTTACAGTTTATCACTCAGTTTGCATCACTGGCACTTCACAGATCGCTTTGCGGTTACATAATCTCATTACATCTGGTTTGGGAAAAGCACTAAAATTAGGAGCTGTTATTTAACAGAAAAAAAAAGTCATGCTGTGGCTCAAGGCACAAGAGGTTGTTTGAAATTCACTTCCAAAGCCGAAAGAGGCATGTTAACCATACATACATACATACATACATACATACATACATACTGTACATGCAACTATTGTGGAAAAACTAAAGGGTGCAGCATTTGCCATTGATTGAAGAACAGTAAAACGAGACATCTTTTATTGTAAAAAAAAAAAAAGTAACCCGGAAAGAAAGAAATAAAAACACAAAATGAAGACTGTGCTTGTTTTAGAAAAAAGAAAGCTCGAAAACACAATAAAAATACAGTTTCTAATCAGCATGATCGGATCACATTTGGCAGTAACAGCTACCTGGAAACAGAAATATGTACATTAACAATAATTATCATGTGAAATCACATTTAATTGGTACCCTGTTGCACCTCTGGCAACATTTAAGTCAACATTTACCTGGAGTTCACAAGTTCTTTTTTTTCCATGCTTGAGACTTTCAGATCATATTTAACAACACATTTTGAATGCTTATGAAGACATTTATGAAACATGTGTGGTCTCACGACAGTCCAGCAATCATTTCATCATCGGATGTGAGTAAAACAAAGTTATGCAGTGACTGCAAAGTTATCATATTTGTAGACATTTTAGAATCTTTTGCAAATTCCAAGTGAAATAGAGTCTTTTTTTTAAGTTCTGCATGATTGTAGGAGGAAATGGAAGTTTAGGATTGATGGGTTGATCAATGGATAGATAGATGGATGTTAATGGTCCATGCTGATAATCTTTATTGAAGGAAATCCCCAAAACATTATCTATAATAAGAAAAACCCAGTCATGCAATATATTCTAAATATAGGGTGAACAATATTCATGATATTTGTGGCAACCAACTTGTGCTTACTGGAGAATGACACGTTTTATTCCCATCATCACAAGAGAAGGTTGACGTGAGAACAAAAAGTTTCTGGCAGAAGACCGAACTGAACTCATGCTGCTGTGAGTCTTTCAAAGTGTTTCCATAACTGAGCAACAATCTCGTCTCCTTCTCTCAGAAGCTGTCCTCATAATGTCAGGAAGGTTTGTGGCACACAGTCTGATAAAATGTTTTTTTTTTCTTTTTCTTTTTTTTCTTCCTTTAGCATGTAAATCTATTTTTCTCTTCTTTCTTTTGGACTTTGACTGTTTCATATCGTGCAGTTCAGTCTCAGACTGCAGGGATAACACCTTCTCTCCTCATCTCCATGGCAACAGCAGTAATAATACAGTACAGGCACATCAAAGAGAATAAAGAAAATATCAGCAGTGCCGAGTGCTATTAGTTTACTGGGTTTTTTCTCTTCTTTTGTTGTGATAAAAGTAAAAGAGCACTTTTTGTGATGAGTTAAAAGCATTAGACTGATCTAAGGTTGAAATCACCAGCAAATTAAAAAACAAATACTCAGCAGGTGCACGAATAATAATGTGTGAGTGCATGGAAGACGTACTTACAGCCCAGTACAGATCACTACCCATAACTTTATCTTTATTTTGAATTTTCATCGACATGAGCATTACATTTTTTAACCTTCTTCTGTGTATTGATGTGACATTGATTGTCTCATGCTCCCAACTTGCTCGCTGGAGCAGACTTCAAAAAGTTTGTGATGCAACAGTGTCAAGTCGATTACGAGAGCAGATTCTACATTTTCCTCCTATCATTTTATGCAGCTTCTCAGTTTAATTTCAGCTTGCTTTTTTTTTTTTTTTTTTTTTTTTTAAAGGGACACTGTTGCCTCATTTTGTTAAAAAAAAACAGAAAAACATTTGAGAGCCAGTTGCAGTGCAGTTTTTTCAATTATCGATTGACTCTAATCAGTCACTCAATCAGTTAATTTATATATATTTTTTGTAGTTTTCATGCAAATTAACACTATTGTTATATTTTAAACAATAACCTGACACATCATGAGACAGACCGATGAAGGACCAGATAATAGAACTTACAAGATGGGAATAAAGGTAAAATACATTAAAAGTCCCTATAAAAATTGATTAAATTAAAATTAAATTAAATACAACAGAATTTACAAAATATTTATCTTTAAAAGTCTTAATCAATTGATACAACATTTAAACAATGAGAGTAGATTTAAAAAAGAAGATAACTGCATGAAAAAAGATTTCAATTTAAATAAAATGTTGTTAAAATAAGATGATACAGATATTTAATAGTACGAGCCAATTAAAAATCCTAATGAATAATTAGATACAATTGAATAAATGAATGAATGAATGAATATTTTATGTTAATGTTAAATGTGTGTGTGTGTGTGTGTGTGTGTGTGTGTGTGTGTGTGTGTGTGTGTGTGTGTCTGTCTGTCTGTCTGTCTGTCTGTCTGTCTGTCTGTAACTTTGAAGATTTAAACAAACTCATTTTTTTATGGTTGGCTGAAGAACAAAGATGCCAGAATCAAACATCCCCACAGTCAGAGTTGAAGTGCTCTTGGGGAATGTTAATAGATCAAGGTGAAGAAAGTACAAATCTGCAATTCCCCTAATGAAATGCAATGTTCTTTTTTTTTTTCTCTCTCTGCATTTACAAACAGTGAGAACCATTATGCGCTGCTCTTGCTTTGCTTCTTCAAGGTTGCGTGTTGACGGTGACGGGCCGGATCACATTTGTCAGCAACAAGTCGATGGAGATTGAAGTGATCGTGGACGCCGCCTCGCTCGTGGAGGCAGAGAAGGGAAAGTATCGCGCCGTCTCAGCTTTCTTCACCTTCATCTCGCTGGACAAGGACAATAAGCCTCTTCCTGTCCCTCTTCTTAAGGTTGGTACCCAGCTCGCCATTGTTATTGATAAAACCTCAGTATTTCATTGATTTGATCCCTGATTCACGGAGGAGCTGCACATACACACCCAGACGAAGAGTCAAGTGGATTTTCTGGCTTGTGCAACAAATATGTTGTAGCCTATTTACACTGATGGTGAAAACTATCTGGCGATGGATTTTCATCATCACGCTATCTATCAATATTATGAGCTGAGGTATCGTCGTTCAATTATTAACTTCCCAGTTCAGCTTTGTTTTTGTTTTGTTTTTTAAATTAAGATTCAAAAGGAAGCTTGTTTGAAAAACTGAATAAATTCTCAAGTCACATATAAAAATATCTTGTGGATGGCCGGAACTAAATGCTGATTTCAATAGTCACTGAAATCTGCTCGGCTGTCTCTTGTCTTCTTTCTCAGTTAACATATTATGCTCTGTTTCTTTACTGTGTGCGCCGATTGCAGCATGTCGCAATCAGTCCTTCAGTCAACTGCAGCTTTACACCAAAATGGCAAAAAAAGAAGCCCTTTTTCATTCAGGAATGTGTACCTTAGTTCTTTTTTTCCCCTCAATACATTAACGTCCTGGTTCTATGTTAGTATTAACCTTGAGCACTGATATCCCCACAGCCGAAGTCTCGGCTGACTCAGCACTTGTGCGCGTGTTTACCTGCAGACAGTGGAGAGGCGCCCGCTGTTTTTTCCGGCTCCAAACCCTGTTTATATGCAAACAAGGGGCGCACGGGCCATCTGTTTAACTCAGCACATTCTAAATGATTTGCTGGTGCCATTGTACATCCTCACTGCCTCTGTGATCACCCTTTTAATACCATTTAACTTTAGCCCCTCTAGCAATAGAGGAGCGTTTAAAGTTGTGAAAGACCGCAGGGTTTTTGGATGTTAAAATGAGAATTGATATAAGCAGCTGATATTCAACAGTTTTTTTTATGGGAGTATTGGACTGAATGTGTGTCTGTGCGCCTCAAGCATCCCCTTAATAATCATTTTCACAAAACTGAGCAAAATGTGCACATTTTACAAGACTAAGTGAATTAGTGATACAAATCTGTTGGATTCACTCTGATATGTCATGTTGCACATGTTGTACGATCGCCTCCAGAATGTCAGATAAACGTCAGGTAGAATCAGAACTCACCTGGAGTTTGCATAGAAGTTGCATGGCATTTGCTTGAGATTCACAAAATATTTGCGATTACCAATTTAGGGTACTTGTTGCTTGATGCTGTTACACAATTGCAGGAAACTTTTCACCAAATGAGAATGGATTTCATCAATGATGATGATCACGAATGTCTCGATCAGGGGTTCTGCTGCCCAGAGCTCTGGATCCACATGTGGCTCTTTGATCCCCCGATAGCTTTCCCGGGATTATTTAAATAAACACTTTTATGTTATTTACATATGAGACTCATTCTCAAAAGGACCTTTATCCCCTAAAAATATGTATTAAGAAAAAGAGCTAAAATAGCTAGATATGACTAAGAATGGTTAAAATAAATATAACCATGACAAATTGTGGCTAAAAGAGTCCAAATAGCTAAAATAAAAACTGTTAAAATTACTTAAAATGTCTAAAGATCTAAAAATAGAGGTAAAACTGCTAAAAATATCATCAAACATTGACAGTTGTAAAGTAAAGTTGGGAAACTTCATAAATGTTTTGGCATATATATAGCAAAACTAAATGTACAGCTGTATTACCTGTATTTCCTCATTTAACAAGGTTAAACTTCAATTCCTTTTTTTTTTCTTTTTTGTGGAAAGTAGTGAAAATGACTCTTTTGGTCATAAAAGTTGCAGACCACTGGTCCAGATGATTCCCTGACCTCCAGCTGAAGGCTCATCTCTCACTTTTTGTACTTTTTATTTTGTGAAAACGAGATCCATAAGGATTCCAGATGAGTTTGAGACGACGGTAGTTTATAAAAAAAGCCAAAAATCCCAAACATTTTTGACCATGCCCTGTGACTGACCATTTCTAAGTTGCTGCAGCCCAGTGGGACGGCGGCTGTAAAGACAACAACTAATAAATTAGCACAACATCTACAGATGACGCACAAGAAGCATGGTTTAACTTTGAAATGTTTCACTAAAAACAACAACGAATGTTCTTACCTCAGACTCATAAAACTGACGGTGTCTGCTCCACGATGGCACTGTTTTATATTTGAAACAAGGATTGCAGTGAGCATGAGTGTTACAACGGTCCCCAGTCTGCACACTGCTGCACAGCCTGTAGAAAAGGCCGAACGAGCAGCTTATGTGAAACTGCAAAAAGCATATTGTGGGTCATTAGTCTCCCAATGGCACGCTTGTACAAAATTCACTGACTTTGCACCTCAGTTAATCATTAAACTTTAAGTACGTGCAGAATACTGAATGAGTACGAGTATTAAAGGTGAAGCCCCTGCAGCAATCTTGATAATATACATTGAGGACAAAGCTGTTTTTTTTTTTTCTTTCTGGGTTAACAATTCCTCTCTTCCCTTCGCCCAAATCATAAATATAAGACAAGTGTATGCAGTTTTACAGGTCCTGCCCTGTTCTCAGCCACACAAGCGAGCTGTAATAAATTAGCAGGGAGTAAAACTGTGTGTGTACACAGGTTGTTTATCGGTGTGTTGTCATGCCACCGGGTAGCACAGCAGCTCTGCTGACAGTAAACTCTCCTCCATGCTGCAAGTATCGGCCGACTTGTTCCCCCGATGGTCACGTCAGACAAAAATGCCCCTCACACCATCACACGAGCGTCTTCAAAAGCTCCTGTCCGTCTTCCCATTTCCACTTCAGAAAGGCCCCATTGTCCGCCTCTCCCTGCATGCATTCATTACCCAGGTCTCCATCTCACATCAGCTGCTCATTGCTTTTGTTCTAGTTTCGGGGGAATCGCA
Organism: Blennius ocellaris; assembly: GCF_963422515.1. Lineage (NCBI taxonomy): Eukaryota > Metazoa > Chordata > Actinopteri > Blenniiformes > Blenniidae > Blennius > Blennius ocellaris. The sequence continues at coordinate 11,043,644 of NC_137654.1, read as the reverse complement.
GAGATGATTAGATTCATTGTAATTTCTCTGTTCACCTCAATTAAAAAAAGAAGACGGGGAGAGCAAAAAAAGAAAAGAAAGGACGAAAAATCTCCCAGTGACTTTAATAATTTATCATCAACACTATAAATGGAAATCTAAATGGAGCTCAAGCTGCCAGGGCTCTGATGTAGCTTGTCAGATAAACAAAAGCCAGAATAAAGAAATGTGTGTGTGTGTGTGTGTGTGTGTGTGTGTGTGTGTGTGTGTGTGTGTGTGTGTGTGTGTGTGTGTGTGTGTGTGTGTGTGTGTGTGTGTAGTGAAAGTTGGCTGGCGATACAGTTTAGATCTTTGTGTGTATGAAGAACAGAAATAGAGAAATGGAGCCCTCCCCCCCTGCATGTGTAGGTCCCTATGTGCGAGAGCGAGCTTTGCGTGTGAACGTTCACGTACTTCAGCAGATCACTGAGCACAAATGCGAGTGTTTTTATTTATATGAGCGAGAGAAGGAGCACGAGGCTCCGTCATCTCTACGTCTGGGTTTATAACTACCCACTGATTTCTGGGAGGAGTTCGACTTAAAATCAAGGATTGTCCATTCGAGGTGAACTGATGATGGTAAACCTACATACGTAAAAAAGGTTGAACACATCCAACCAATTAACACGAGACTTTCTACGAACAGTGGAGAAGGTGACTGAGGGATGGCAGTGCAGTAACAACATTAATGAGCCAGATAACATCAAGCAGAACAAAGCATGACAAACATTTGTCTTTGAGCAACTCCCACAGACTAAGATGTGGATTTTCATATTGTATCATGTTCATTTGTGTGTTTGTAGTGACATATATTTGTGTGTTAGATAGGGTTTGGGTTCGTGTGGTGATTTGGATAAAGGCAGATTGTTTTGGTTTGTGTGACTGTAGAGAGTTCCAGGAGCCCACTGGGAGTGGAGAGAATCAATAGTGGATATAAAGAAACCGTCCCATTGCTTCATTTTTATGTCACATTGTTGGTTTGAATCTGAGCTGAGCCTTTTTATGAAGAGTTTGCATGTTCTCCTTGAGCCTGTGTGAATTTTCTTGGGTTTGCTTGTTATCATTGGCTATCATGGTGATTGTGTATTATCCAACTGGTCCAAAGTTGCACCTTCCCTTTGCCCAGTGTTGGCTCGGCTCGGCTAGGCTAGGTGTGATGGATGAATAATGCTGAATGAGTTTTGACTAATGTTTATAATTATAATGTATTGAGTTAACATCCTTTATAGCTACGTCTGCTTTCTTCTCCATTAATCACATTATTTGCTCTGTGCATTTTACCTCTGGATCAGTCTCTGTTGAAAGACTATTTTATTCCTCTTCTTTATTCATTTTATATTTGGGTACTAGAATGGAATCCAGCTCGATTCAAATATAAAACACAACAGAGAGCTGAGAACAAATTTCAGACCATTTCTATTTAAATTTTCGACCCTCTGGCAGATTTTCCTCCAGTTGTCTTCTATAAATAGCACAATTGAAAGGAGCGCCCCTGCTATTTCTGTCTGCAGGTTCTTTCTCCCCATGTTCTCCCATCCTTGATTTCTCCTGATCGAGCTCACAGCGTTTGTTATTTTTAGATTTGCCTGTTTTAGCTCAGCAGGGGGTTTGGGACTGCGCGGACGTGAGTGTGTGTGTGTGTGTGGGGGGGGGGGGGGGGGGAGGGGTGGGTGGTGGGGGTGGGGGGGGGTGGGTGGGGTTGTAGATGGGCTGTCACTAATGTAAGCATACTGTGGGCAGTGCTGAAGTGGGCCATGAGGACAGCATGCGCGGGGAGGGCGTCGGGGAAATCCTTGGCTGTTTGCAGCAGTATGTTGGACAAATACTTAAAAAATATACATGCATGGAGATAACCCCAAACGTCTGCTGGCGCCTTTAACTGGTGTTTTGTTTGTCTATTTCTGGTGAATTTATCGGGGAAGCCGATTTCCTGACCTCAAGGTTAGAAAGACGTCTTGTTACTTGGAGCCCGGTGCATGCTGGGTACCAGCTGGTGGCAGAAGATGGTGGATGGACTGTGGTTGAGTGCAGGTTATGAATGGGTATTAGTGTATGAATGAAAAGATGGCTGATTGTCTTTACATCTTGCTGTTTCTGTTTTTTCTTCCTGTGCATGTCTTTTCATCTGGTCTTCTTTGACTCCATCCCTCGCTTCATCTCCTTGCCTCTGTTCGCGACTCCCAGCATCTCCCACTTCTTCTGTCTTCTTGCTGTTATCCCTTTCTTACCCTCCTTTCTTCATTGCCACTCCCTCCTTCTCCGCCGTCCTCCCTCCTCGCTGGCAGGGACTCAGCTGGCCTCCCTTGACACGAAAACAAGCCCGGTTGTCAAGGCAACCTCCTGTAGTCCACATGAAGTGATGCACATTTATTTTTAGATGCCTCCCATTCAAGACAATAAGAAACGAGTTAACGGGTGCACTCGTGCCGGAGCGACATATATTTCGGACTCTGTGATTGTCTGACGTGCCACACAGAGGCTGAACTGACGTCCATTGTGAGCACAGCTCCGTCCATGAAACTGCAGTAAATTATGAATGCCGGGGGATTTTCACCATACATTATTCATGCACGTGCATGGAAGCCAATACATGTGTGTATACATTCACAACCAAACCTTACATATCCATATTGTTTTATTCATTGAGCTGAGACAATACAAGGATTATGCATTTTTGGTAAATTTCAGTGTATTTAGGTTCTATTGGTACTTGATCAGTTTTTGTTCTTAGGAGCCATCAGAAATCAATCTTTTTTAATATTCATAGAAAGGCTCAACACAAATATGAGGACTTTATCTCTGATAGGGCTTTTTCTTAACATTTCTTTACCATTATCACCAAGTATGTTCTGTTTGGCTAAAGTCTTTGAACCTGTCAAATCACCACTTCTCAAAACACTTCAAAAACCAGAAGAAATGTCTTTATTGTTAATGAGTAAAAAATGGACTCCATTTATTTCAAAAAATCTTTTTTTAAATAACACTGCCAAATTATTTTTGAACTTCGGTAAGTGAATCAGCTTTTTACAACTTAAAAGACAATCATGACCAATTACTCCAAGCAAATGTCTCTGCTGATTAAGTTGCTGGTGTTGTATGAACTATTTCTCCTCTTGATATTTTAGCAGAACATAATTTACAGTCTGTCTTACTTCTCTCATTCTCATTACTATTAAAGAATCTCGGCGGACGTCGCTTCTGGTCTCTTGCGTACCCGCGGGCCACATTGCTGACGCATGATGTCATGTAGTACTCGCTGGGTTGTATCAGGGATTCTTTCAGTATAAGTACAAGTACTGCGTACAAGTACAGGGTCAGAGTACAAGTACTCTGACCCGATACTGGTATCAGTATCTGTGCATCCCTATTATTTTTATAGCATATTGTTCTCTGCACACAGATGTATGTGGTTTCATTACAAAAACAACCAACAGCATCCACTAGTGGCCCTACATGCTAACTACATCATTTTCAGATATTTTGTCATTTACACTTTCAAAATGTTACAGTGAAAATGTGAAACTTTTCCAAAACGAAAATGCAAAAAATTATGGGTTTTTACTTGAAACGTTCTCGGGCCTACGTGTTGCTCTTAATCCAATCAGTGACACAAACTGCTTTATTGTGCAAAAGTAACGTTAACCTGTGCAACCACGGTACGTTCAGTAAATAAATAAACAATTAATTTCAACTTTATTTATATAGCACCACACACAACACCATCATTTCTAGGCGCTAAACAAAGCAAACTAACAACCAAGATGTTTTGTTTTTGGTGTTTATGTTCAAGAAAGATGCTTTTCGAGCCCTACATGGTCAAGCCCCTCCTTACATTGCTGACCTCATGAAGCCCTACAGCTCAACTCGGAGCCTGAGATCGTCTGGGCTGAACTTGTTATTGGTTCCATGTACCTGTTTTAAAACTCGGGGAGACCGATCATTCAAAGCCGCCACACCCCAACTTTGGAATGAACTCCCACTCGATCTGCGCTCTCTTGACGCAATAGACATCTTTAAAAAGCGCCTACACACACATTTATTTAGAAAAGTATTCTAGTCCAATCTTGTCACACTGTCACCGACTGTCAACACTTTGTTTTGTTTTTAAGATGATTCCTTACCGACTTCTACTATCGGCATATGTTCTGTTTTGAAGATGTTTTCTTATCTGTCTTACTGCGATGCACTTTATGACTCTGTGCCTGTGATTGTTGGAATCTGGTGTGTTTTGAAGATGTTTTCTTATCCATTTATACTGTGAAGCACTTTGTGACACTTGTGTCTGTGAAAAGCGCTATATAAATAAAATGTACTTACTTATTTACTTACTTCTTCCCTTTTAAACCACAAGACTGCAGATTTTAAGCCTTGGGAAAAGATCTTGCCATTCTACCTCGAGGCTACAAACAAAACGCGAAACTTTTCAATGCTGCTGTTGCTGAAACTGTGACGGAGAACAGATTATAGAAAGGTCTGTTTACACAATGAGCTCCAGCCAGAGCAAATGGCAACAGCATGAAATAATAAATGTCTTGCCTGATCCTCTAACATGTCCTAATTTGTGTATAATTCACTCTCTTTCTCTGTCACACACCAACTTTTATCATGTTAGCAGGCAGGGTCCCGACAGTCCAGATGGCTGTTGTGTGTCTTGAGCCAGTTTCTTCCAGCATTTTACCACATTTGGCAATGAAGACTGATGCCCGAGGACCACAAGTACAGCAGCTCGTGCCAACACAAACCCCTTGGTATTTTACTGGCATTGTTTGAGCAATTACTTCACAAGTGTTGCCCCTCTTCCATGTTCAAACCGTTTGGTTTGTGACACTCTGTTCACTTGTCCTGCTGACGGCCGGCCAATGAGCCCCGATCGAACAGCTGTTTGTCTTTCAGTCTGTGGTCCGTCTTCCTCTTCATTCCCAGCGGAAATCGTTTCGGGAGATATTTCATCGGCTCAAGTGCTGCCATTCACAAGTGAAAAGGATGTTTTGTTCTGTCGTTGTTGTTTTTTTAAATAATTTTTTAGGGGTCATAACAGTTGTTTTCTTCTCGTCTGATTACAATGTGGCTCAAGCAATAGCAGTGTCAGTCTGTCAGGTCACTTCCCCAATTTGGGCCAGACTGAAATATCCCAAATCCGATTGAGGCCCTGTTTACACGACCATGTTTCACTTGACAACACCGGATACAGTGGAGCCGCACACTGGTGCCATGTAAATGAACCCCCCCCCAAAAGTGAAGAAAGTTTTGAGGATACACTCGTAATCGTTGTTGTGTAAACAGGGCTTGAGCCAGGTTGACTTGACCTTTTGCTCTCACAACTGTGGTTTCCAGTAAGTGAATCCCACAGAATCAGGTGACGATGTACTTTCCATCAAACACTTCAGCTTGACCTTTGTGGTTTTGAATGAAATCAGATGGACGGATGGAATATCTGCAAAGAGTACATTATTTGATAGTGTAACTGCTGCTTTAACTGACTTTTTTTTTGTACACTGCTCCTTGTGCTTTAAAAGATATTAAATCAGGGAAAAACATTATTTTACTAGGTTGCTACCAACACACTGTCATGATTATTATTTAAATGAGCTGTTATGTGAAGGTCTTTTTCCAGCCTGAAAGTCACAGTAGGAAAATTAGATAAGAGAAATTCAAGTGAGACACCTATAAGTTTGACAGGTCGTGTTCTGAGATCCTGTCTAATTATAGTTATTTGACTGGAGCTGCTGTGGGAATACCAATTACGTGGGGGACATCAAAAGGACATTTTGGTGACAGTGAGTTGTGCAAATGCAATTTTTATGAGCAGTAACATCATAAATATGGCCTTATTGTGAAGTGCAGCGATAGATGTAATGATGTACAAGAATGTGGGAGCAGAAACTTTCAGCACTGATACGCCTCAGTAACATTACACGCTATTATTAAAATACATAGGGAGTGATAAGTCTATTTTAGCACCTGAATAATCCCAATAATTACTTTCAAAATGTTTTAGCTTGTGTTGGGCTGGAATCGATTTTTAAAGACAGGCTGCCAGTGAGTTTTCTTCCTTTTCAAGTGATGTAACGCTGTCGTCTGCTCCTATTCTGAAAACCATCTTTTTACAATAATAACAACAATTGGAACAGTTTGATCTTTTATTACTTTTGTTTATTTACTGAAAAAAAATAGTTTTGTATGGTTACTAAAAAGTCATTCCATGGTAATTCTGCTTTAACAATTGATAGACGATAGTGTAACAGTGTACAAATGTCAATATGTCAATAGCCATAGTCAGTTACTGTCATGTTTTTACATGCCAGTCTCAGGTCGAATGGCTGTTTACTGTTAGCCGTAGTCAGGTATACAGTTTCTTTTAATGAGTTTGTTCATTAACCCACCTCGAGCTGAAACCCCATATGGCTTTAAAAGTGTAATTAAATAACAGTCGAGTCCTCAAGGGCCTGAGTGACAGGGAGGAGGGGGAGGACGTGGGGGCTGAAGGAGAAAAACAATGAGAGTAAATGGAATAAACAGCCTGAAGACAATGCCATTACATATAATACAATCTCTAATAGAAGACACTTTGACTTTATTGTATTACCCTCTACTGATCAATAGTCGTCTTAATGTGTTCTAATATAATTTGGTTAGAGAGCTGCCGTTCTTCTGAATGGTTGGGCTTGTGAGGAAATAATTTTCAAATTAATTCTGTGTTTCATGAAGATGATGGATGTCTGCGGCTCACACTCTAGAGCTGCTAAAGCAGGATGATTAATAAAGCCTGCGTTAAGTGTGGGGATCCTGCAGACATCTTACCTGAACTAATGTTAATGATACTGAAAAGACCCTGTAGATTTAGTTTTATGTTCCTCAAAATGAGTTAACGAGGTAAATGTTCCTGTCTGATTGTATACAGAGTCAAATGTTTGGGCAGCTGTTGGCCTTTATACGTGGCTACACATAATTGTTGATGTGATTTGTTCACAAACATGCACGATATCACAAATTCACCATGACTAGTAGCTAGCAACCATTATCACCTATTGTCGTCGAGTGTGAACATATTTGTGATCTACAAACAACAACACGAAGGGGACACTCTTGTTCTTTGTTGTGCATATCAGGCCTAAATAAGAATTAATCTTAATTTTGGAGGGAAACTCGTTTTTATTTAAAATTATGCACTGGTCTCTCTCTTTCTCTTTTAAAAGTAAATGAACTGTAATCATTCATTACTTTCAGCTGAATGGCAGAACTGACTGAGCACTGCATTGGCTCTTATATAACCTGCACGTAACAAACACAATAACTCTTATGGCTGTATGCTCCTGAACCTGCTCCACGGATAATATAGTCCCACTGGTACTATGTTTGTACCTCAAATAATCTTACTGCTTCTCAGTCGTGACCTCCCGGGCTCATCGCTGCCATTTTTTTTTTTCTCACACTTGTTTCCACCGTGTCCTCTCCAGAAAGTTAAAAGTGCAATCTGTTGGCTTTGTCGCTGCTTTCTCTGCATTTAGGTTATCTATAATCTGCAGATCACATGGTGTGACCACAGGAAAGAAACTCCTCCAGAACGTATCGATAATGCAGGCATTCATCTTTCATATGCACTGTTTTACATGTGGGAAAAGCTTCCATACGATTGGCTTTTAAAGCAGCATGCAGATGAGGGTGTGGGTGAGCAGACGACACCACAGACACATGCGTTGACGCAGTCACTTAGGTGGTATTGTGGTTTAAGTCCTGATGTCGCAGGCAGTCGAATTAAACTGTACAGACGAGCAAGTGCAGCTTCCCATGAATCAACATCCGAACATAACTACAATCTTGAGTGAAGGTACAAACAGGTTACTCACATGCAGGTATGAAAGAGCTGCACAGCTGTGAGTGATATTGGCTGCAAGTTAAGATAAAACATCATAGAGTGGAAGCTTGTAGTCAAATGGGAAAACAGTAAAGGCACCACAGTATTTATTCATTTAATAAATATAGTATTTTTTTAATGGTATCTTGTTTGTTTAATCCTGTTTACTTTCGGTTGTACATTGGACTTCAATCTTGGTTTCTGAGATGAGGATTTAACAACTAATAATTTGATAATAGCCAATAATGTAATGAATTTAGTCGTTACTTTATTACTTCATTAGATTTTAAGACACTTGCCAATAGTGTAACCGGATATTGGAGGGCAATGATATAATCAGTTATTTAAGGAGAAGCATTTAAAGAAATAGTCTTTCAAAATGTAATTACTCTGACCAATGTTGTAACTATACATAAATAGTACTGCAGTTCTTAGGGAAAAAAAGGTTTTTTGCAGGTTTAGTGCAGTTTGCTTATGAAAAATAAAGTGGATGGGAGTTTATTGAGGATTCATACTATGCAGTACCCTATCAATTATGGTTGCGAAATATTTAACTATTTTATTATGTTATTGGCTTCATCGCATTGCAAAAGGCCACAATTATTACATTATTGACCATAATTACTTTATCTGTTTGCTCCTTGGGTCTTCAGGTATATTATGACTTTCAAAGTGTTTCCCGAGACAAACTTTCTGCCATTTGTCTTTTATTATATGGATTCTATCCATCCATCAGTCTTCTATATCTGATTTATCTTTATCTGCAAAGAGCAGTGTACCATACATCCACCCGGGACAGATTACCAGTCTTTAAGGGGAAACAGATGGAAAGACTCACTCACACCATCAGGCAACCTGTTAACAATGTCTTCTGATTGTGGAAGAAATCTGGGGAGAACATACGGACTCTATATAGAAAAGCCCCAATGTTGCTTTTTCTGTTAGAAGTGACGTCACCAACTCTTACGTCACCACCATGCAGGTTTCCTTCATCATAATTACCCTCACCACAGGAGGCTGTTGTGCCACTGATTTTCTGGTTTAAGGAGATAAAGCTGGGTCCCATTATACAATTTTACAATTTCTGTGGGATTCATAGAAAAAATTCAACTTGCTTGAAAACTCTTAGGTCCGCGAGGCAGTATTCAAAAATATAAAACATCTAATACTTTATATTCATATGTATTTCAAAATGAAGTGCTGACAGAAGAATGGTATGTCAATGCAAATCACCTCAGGCAGCTTTATTTTCATTTTTTTCTTTTTCAGTCTGTATTTCACCAGGAATGTGAACGGCAATCACAATAACACAGTTTGGGTAATCAGATCAGGCCTCCATGCCCACAGCTAATGTGATAACAGGAGAGGCAACATTCCAGTGCTGAATGTGTGTGATGATGAACGAGTCTGACAAGAACACGTTTTGTCCCGTTGTTTTTGTCTTCAGATTGAAGGAGAGGAGGAACGGAGGCGTTTCGAAGAGGGCAACGCTCGCTACCTCCAGAGCAAAGCAAAGAGACAGAAAGAGGCAGAAAAGCAGCGCCAGCAGTGACTCCCGATTTAAACACCTGCAGCGACCATATATAATCCCCACGTAACGTAAACAGTATGAAGGATGAAGTCTCCTCTTTCCTGCTCAGTGATTGTAGCCTCCTGCTAAAACTAGACCTGTGATCTTTTCTTTCCTGTGCTGCACACCAAAGTGTCCACTTATGGTTGTACATGTATTTAACAGTAAACGGTACATACAGTGTTTAATGTTGGGAATATTGTGTCTCCTAATGATGATTTGAATATGGGGCTATTAAAGCAGCAATTTTACTTGTGTTTAAAATGTTAAATTGTGTGTGTGTGTGTGTGTGCGTGCGTGCGTGCGTGCGTGCGTGTGTTTGCTCAGAAGTGTACCACACAGATTTGTTTATCAGATTTAGATTTTGTGCCTACTCAGATTTGTAAGTGCGTGATCAAATGTGCCTGTAAGTGAGGAAAACCAAATGCAGTGAGCTCATTTCAATCCCACTGCTGGCATGTCTAAACTTTAGTCCCAAAAAACTCCAAGTTGGTTAGGTACAGAATAACACACAATTCACTTAGTGCATGTGCTTTCATCAATATGTGTATGCTATTGGATTAACCTATAAAGTGCAATGTCTGCCATATTTGAAAAGGTGGCACAGCCTTCAGCAGAGATGCTGCTGTTGTGGACTTTGCTATAAGATGTTTTTTGTGTTGTACATCACATTTTGATTTTAGGACCAATCATCTCCTTGATTATGTTTATTGTGCTAATAATATTTGCTCTAACAGAAACAGAGCTAATAACAGTTGCAGCTGATCATTCTCATGTAAACAGGGTCTGAAACACACAAAACTCCTCATTTAAATGGGGTTGTTTGCATGTTTTCACTCATGGTGGTGTTCTTAGTACTTCACCTGCAAACTGAGCGTGCAGTCTATTTTCCTGCACATGCAATTTATCATGCTTTATGCATGAGCTTATTAAATCAGGCTTTTAGTGTCGTGAAGGCAAAGGAGACCCAGTAAGAATAGCAAAACAGACATACCCAACTCTGACCGGGTGAGGTGTTCGCCGAAGCTATAGGTGACTTAGTCCTTGTTGGCACACACAAATTCTATTATTCAGGAACAAATCTAATTACACACTCTCTAATTTTGCACACAAATCAAAGTACACACAAATAAATCTCATGAGAGACTCATGAATATCATCAAATCACGTTACATCTCTCCACAGGCACGCACAAGTCACTTTGCGACTATAATAGCCCCATACATAAAAGTAAGTGTGTGTAAAAGAAAAATACTATTTTGCTCACTGAATATATTTTTTTTCAATATGAAGACTTTGTGATCTTGTCAGTGAAAAGTGATAGTCTGAGCGAAAAGGAAATGATGGTTAAGTGAGTGAATAATACTGAATAAAAGATCCAAGCACTAGTCTGGGCTCCTGTCCTTTCTAGTTTGATGCTGCTGCTGCTGCTGATGATGATGATGATGAAGAAAAAGATGAAGACGATGATGATCATGTCATTGTCTTAAGCATGCTTTGGCAGCGGGGGCACACGCTATCCATCTTTTCAGCACTGTGTCTTTCACAGAGAAATCATTGGAGCTCGGGGGGTTTTGACTCAGCTCGCTTCTCTTCTGCTTCCCCACCCCCTCCTTCCTCTCTGCTCCCATCTTCCTCCTCCTCCTCCTCCTCCTCCTCCTCCTCTGCCTGCCTGTCTGTCACACTCTGACTCCAGCGTTCACTCTGCCTCACCATACTCTCCCTCTCCCCTGCTTACCAACATGTCCTCCTCTGTCCCCGTTCTCCTGTAATGTCACTTTCCCGCTCCTCTCCTTCGCTCTGTTTCTCCTCCCGTCTGCTCCTCCGTTTCATCCCCCGATCCATCTTGCTCTCCTCGTCTCCACATCACATGACAAGATTCCTCACTGCCTGGTAAAAACCAGAAATGGGAAGAGGGAAAAAAAAAAAGAGTGTCCCTGTCATTTTCTTTGCATGTGCTTCTTCTGCATGTGTGCACAAGACACGTTGAGGAAGAGAAATTCTGTGGCTGGCAGATCGATATCCACATGCCCGTGTCAGGGCAGGAGAATGTGATTATATACGAGCTGTGGAAAAAAAAATTGCTTGTTCACTTGTATTTCATTTCATATTTACACTCCTGGAGTAGAATCTTTTTTTTTTTTTTTTTTTTTACAAGAGGAATTGGTTTCACCCAGCGCTCAGATCAAAACCCAGTGAAATATGAAGATTAAAGCCTGGAAAGTGAACTCAGCACAGAACAGAATGCAACACACATCTGAACCTTTGTATCTCGCCTTTCTCTTTGCTCCTTTGTTCCTCCTCGTGCATGTTTTTCTTACATAGACAGAAACTGATTTGTCATTGGATCTTGAAGGTTATTGTTTTCTCTCTGTCCCTCCAGCCAGCGCAGTATGTGTGCTTTTCATTTCCCCCATGAAAATAAAGTTAGGCCCAAGCTGTACCGGGGGGATATGTCTATTTTTAACCCCGGTGAAGTCAAGGCATCTTGTGGGAGAGGGAGCACACAGGGAGGCAGAACACAATACAGAGAGAGAGGATGCATCTCACATGGCAAGACAAGACTTCTGGGAAATATGACCTCATTGCAAAGCCTCATGTACAACAGTTACATCAGTGACGGTGATTCTTGATTGCCACCCGCTCTGAAACCACAGTGGAAACTGTATAATTTCTCATCATTCACAAGAATGTTCATTACTGTCCTCAGCCATTTTTTCAGCTGGCAGCAGCTGGCTTTTATATGTACAGACACAATATGGTAACCATGGTTACTTATTTGGCAGACCAGACTTAAAATGGAAGAGATGACATGATCAGAAATAGATATTTCTCCTCGCGATAGCAGCAAATTGAAGTCGGCTTTCGACTACTTGAGTTTCATATGAGATTAATCTCGGACTGTTCCATGCATGAACTGTAGTGTGACGCTAAAGACACCTGAAGAGGCTACAAGTTAAAGTGCTCTTCCAACTAAAGACAACAATTAATGAAATGAAAGCAAAAAGCTGTTTTCATGCTTCCTCTCATGTCTTTGCATGCAAATGAGGAGCAAGCAGCGCCCTCGCTGCTTCATTGCGGTGCCGAGAGACCGACACAGCCCCTTAGATGAATGATCCTCTGGTGCAGCACAGAAACCATTAAGGAGTCCGAGGGAAGGATGAATGATAAAGTGACCTGGTCTTCACAAATCTCTCAGCTTTCATTACTTGAGTGGCCTTCTTTGTATTTCCTCCTCGTGCCGCTCCACCACAAGAACGTCTCGTCAGTCTTTTATCCTGGCAGCAGTCGTTGCGCTCCCTCGCGAGATAAGACACGGAAACCTGAACCGTGCACACATTTAGGCTTCAAGGTCACCCGTGAAAATAAGTTTGTCGATATCTGTGTGAGAAAAAAAGACAGCACTCTCTCGTTTTGTTGGCAAGAGTTGCGGATGCTTCAGGACTAAAACGTCACAGAAAAGTGGAGAAAACCCAATGTTAGTCAGAGCTTCATCTTTCTGTAACGCTGGTTTTTCCTGGAACTCTTTCACACGGCAGCGGTGTGAGCCCTACATTCAGCCACCCTGTGTTATTTGGGCTCAGAGCCAGCAGGGTTTTCCTTGCAGAGGCGTAGGTAATGGGCTGTACTTTGTCTGGCCCGGAACCACCACCTTTTTTTTTTTTTCCCAGTCTCGGCAGACCTCACTGGAAGCTGCTAAATTGGCCTACCTCGAAAACTCCTCTGCAATCCTGAGCGGCGGTAGAGAACTAGATAGTTGGAGTGCATCAACAGGACATTAACAAACAGTGTTAAGTGCGAAGGAGCTGCTGTGTTTATGCTCGTGTGTATGTGAGTGTGATGTGGAGTGAGACAGTGGCGCTCACGGTGAGAGAGGGGGCAACCCAGTGCCAGTGGAGCCAGTGGGCGGGAATGCCTTCTGTTAGTTTTTACTTCCAGGTCACTTGGCATCGCACAAACTCCGGCTCTCCTGCTTGTTCAGTTCTAATGATAGACATATACGAACGACTGATGCGCAGAATTGCAGGGAAACGTTTGGTAGAAACCTAAATCAGTGTACATACCATAATAATCATTTCATCAGAGTAAAGTCCCCTGGAGCTCCAGTAGGAGCTTCGAGTTTGTTTGTTTTGGGTTTTTTTTGCATGTGTGTCAACGTGACCTCTGCGCATCCACACTGAGAGTCGATCTCGTCTTTTCACAGCATCCCAGAGAGCAAAATATTATTTCTGGCAATCGGTTGAACACAATGTGTTTGTTTTATGTTTCACTGCCGCAACAAGTTCTCCCAAATTCGAAGAAGAGAGTACATGTTTGCTTTAATTATAAGGTACATAAATAAACCATGCATAAGAGGCCTTATTGCATTCATTATGCCAATAAGAAGTACTCAACTGCTTCAGTAGGAATACATTAAAATACACTTTATCATTCTGTAGGGAATTTCCTTTTGAGCATGCAAGTGCATCAAGAAATAAACATATAGAATTTTGTACAAAGCAGTATATGATGTTCTGGGGATCTTTCAGTCTTGAGTTTGCATGTTCTCACAGTGCATGCCTGGAGTTTTCCTCCTCCCTAGTCCATAAACACGCCTATGAAAATTAGCAGGGGTCGACCAAATTCTCAATGGAGGATGATCAACTTGTTAAGAGGCTCACAAGCCACTTCTCAATGAAATGAAGCAGTGCACATGTAGACAACGACACAGAGCAAAGCAAAACACATTGCGGCAAAGTTATGAAGTGTATATTTGATACACGGTGGCAGCCAAACTGCAGCGTGTCATACAAATGTATTAAAACTCTTTTTTTGCACAAGCTTTTCTGGAAGGGCTGTCAGAATCAGCTTTTTTTTTCCTGTGCAGGACACCAGAATTAATTGATTTCCTCTGTCACTGTGTAAATGGTTCACTAACTCATGCAGCCTTCAGCCGATTTGTTAAACCAGTCCTGACTCACTTTATTCTGACAATTTAATGAACACTTTAAAAAGTCTATAAGAAAAATGTAGATGAGAGCCAACTCCTGCAGAGTCATGCTGTTTAAATGTAAAACTGCTGTTATCTGAGAGGAAAAGGTGTTTTAAGCAGGCTTTATGTGCACTTTATGTTCACTTTGAAGCGACGAGCAAATCACAAAGAGCAACTTTCCGCTCTTCTCCCTTCACAGCTGTCGCTCTTTGTGTTCTGTTCCGCACACCTATTGGTTGCTTGCACAATCAGCGTTCACTCTTTCATCTCGTTTCCATCTTTTCAAAGTGTGTTTTCATCAAAAGGGTCTTTTTACCGCAAATACATTTGTTGGACATTTTAGGGGAACTCTGAACCAAAAGGAGATTCTGTCAGTGTCGCATTTATAAAGTAAAACATGGAGACGGTTCACCAGTGCAGTGTTAATTGCAGTTACAGGTCAGCAACATTTCTCTTCAACTGTGTGAAATTCCAGCACATCTTATGAGCTGTTAACACTGAAATCTCAACATCATTTCGCTCCTGAGAAAACCTCTTCTTTCTCACATTTCTTTCAACTCTGTTATTCCCCTTCTAGCACATTTATTCTGCAGATGCTCATTTTGTAGAATTTAAATTTTTTTTTTAACATCTTTTGTTATTTATACCCAGAGTGGTAATCTAATTACCTTCTCTGTCAAGTTAGTAATTTGTGCAGTTCATATGATTTCTTCCAAAATAGCAAAATGTAAGGGAATATTAGAATATGTGATAATTATTAATTAAGACACTGTTTTGGATTTTTATTTGTCTTCATAAAACCATAAACATGACCGTGTTTGGCTGCCTGTCTCATATTCTCACTTTGTGCACCTCATTGGTCCATATAATTTGGGTTTTCTGTCAGTTTCATGCCACATTGCATGGCATCTTATTGCATAACTGGTATGGAATGGTGTTTCTTTATACTAAACTGTATCATACCATGTTTTGGAACTGTGGGAGACAATCAGAGAAAACCCAAAGAGAACATGCAAACTCCAGATAGAAATTGCTGCTCCAGATTTAAGTGAAAAACCATCTCAACATCTCAGCCTGTGCTCCCAAACAGGATGGAAAAGATCGTCCAACGACGGGATGTAAACACATAATGTTTTGGGGTTTTTTTTGTAGATATTTGAACTGATTAGTATGATCTATTCTCAGTACACAACAGCCATCTAATATTGTACGTTTGTTGAAAGGTATCAAGGAAATACATGCTGGCTTGTTGGTACCTTTGAAATTTGGTAAAATAAGCTACTTAACCAGGGGTATAAAAACATTTTTTTTAGGTCAGGCACCAGAGACAGTCCAGTTTATAGTTGAGTGGCTTGAGGAACTAAAATAAAAACATAATAACCTGTAAGCAAAAACAACTGTTAAATGCTTCCCTTTGTTTCTTGAATACATTGTGAATATTCTACTTTTAATTGAGTATTGTATTGCCAGACACACACTGGTCTCTCAGCTGTTGTGTTAAGCCTGGTATCACTAAAACAGTGGGATCTCCAGTAAACAAACGACAAACACTTGGTTGTTTTGCTCATTTTTATTCCTTGTAAGGTCATCGAAAAATATTCTCTTGGGGACCAGTTTTGGCCTGAGGGCATTATCTACGATACTCTTTTAGTAAACTTTCTTTCACCCACAGTAACACAGCAAGGAATCCGCCTATATATGTTTTCCTCAGAGCAACATGGGTCTTTTATCAAAGCCCCAAATCTCTTTCTGTGGTTTGGCCTCAACTTTTCAAAAATATTCCGCCCTTACATAATAACAAAGTCAAACAGGCTAAATTTATTTGTTTGACAGGATGTGTTGTTTTTGTTGCAGTCCCATGTGATCTGATATGTAATCCCCGCTCCTCAGTGTAGCTTTAGGTACTGTAGTGCAAGTATTATTGGATCAGCTGTGAGGGCAGGGGACATTTCAGTCCTGCCTGAGTCTCTCTTTTTATGGCTCTTCAGCACTACACGGACACCTCCCAGGTGTGTGTGTGTGTGTGTGTGTGTGTGTGTGTGTGTGTGTGTGTGTGTGTGTGTGTGTGTGTGTGTGTGTGTGTGTGTGTGTGTGTCTTTAATGAATGGAAAAGAGGATCCATGCACTGCTCATCAGAGCACCCATCAAAAACAAATGTAAATGAATGCGGCTCTCATGGCAGCAACGCAAACAGAAGCACCAGAGGCCTCTCCGTTCATCTCGGCTCTGTTAGTTTTCTCACTGGGTACAATCTGGGCACAGAATCATCCGTGGAAGGAGTCTTACATAACAAGTCGCATAATGTCAATGAAAAGACCCATTTCAAGGAGCATGAATAACACGAGGGTAGAACGTACATTGATGTGATTGATAAAAGATGAGAAGGTGCACTGTATTCTTCTTCTTCTTCTTCTTCTGCACAATTATTAGAATAAAAATAATTGCAATGGTGCAGTTGAAGCCATCCCCTGTTTTCCTTGTCTTGGTGAAAGTACATGAAATGAAGTACCATAATTGAATTAACTAATTGAAAAATGACTCTTTAAAGCAGTGATTCTCAAACTTTGGGGTGTGCTTCAGCAACAGGACAAATTTTGGCATGAGAACGCCACAATGTGAAGAATCGTCTTGTAAAATAACAGTAAAGTGCTGGCAGCCGTGAGCCAGCACTGTAATGTTATTTCACATTATTATACTGTGAAATTACTTATCGTGATGAGCTAATTGTTACTGTATTGGTGAAATGCAGTATATTTATGTATTGTTTTTGTACTTATAGTAAAGTGCTAGAATTTGTGCTGCAATTGTGGAAGTTTCCAAACTGTTGACCAGTTCTGCTGTCTATTACAGTCTAATGTCTATTTTAATGTTTTTTTTTTGTTTGTTTTGTTTTGTATGTGTAGTTATTTTGCACGCCTTTAGTAAAAAGAAAAATACGCTATATTTCAGTTATTTTAATTTCCAGTTAAACTTAAAGTTTTCACTGTTGACCTTTCTCAGCAGCATTTTTATTTCCTGTTAATTTCTGAAACGGAATCCTGATGACAACAAATAACTGGATGATAAACCTTTTTTTTGTGTACTGAATCTGTTGTGTGTGAAGTGGATGGAGATTTTTTTCCAAGTAAACACTTGGAAGATATTTCGTGCTTGTCTTCGCAACACGCAGGAGCGGTCCTGGCTCCGTTCAATGCCGACCTCTTTTCCATGAATTATTTCTTATTGCGGTTCACTCCCACTGCCACGGAGAGCGTCTGGCGCGCGCACGAGCCTGGCGTGACGGGAGCGCGCGGCAGTCATGCCTCATCAGTCGCGCGACTCGCAGTCGAAAAATACAAGAACAATTCGGTCCATTCTCTGATATCGCCTCTTTCTCTGGAGACGCACCGCGACGCGCGTCGTGAATCAGAAACGTGCGCTTTTTTGGTTTGAAACCAAACCCGATTTTTCTTTTTCTATTAAATATTTTTTTTTTTCTGTACCCTGTCAATGAGACAAAAGAAGACAAGAAGATAGGAGAGGAGTGGAGCTGTGGAGGTGGAGGTGGTGTTTCGGGGCTCATCCTTCATCACCAGGTCATCCCTTTAACTTGACGCCGTGGACTCAGTTTGGGGATGTAACGCCACTTTACCGCTCCTTGGTTCATCCCCCCCGAAACAATGAGCCGTTAGGAACATCTTGTGAAAGGTAAGAGAGAATCAGCTGGTTACAATTATCTCACACTCAGCATGGCGATGAGCTCATTTATAGTGGATGTTTAAAAAACAAACAAAAAAAACCCCCACTAAAACAAACAAAAACATCCTGCAAGGCTTCGTCCAAACAGGTGGCAGCTGAAAGTACATGAATGCAAATGTATGAATTAAATACGCAGCATTCCTGTGGATGGAGATCTGACCTATATTGAGGATTGCATTAGTGCACATGGTAGTTATCTATAGATCGAGAATCAGCTTCATTCTCAGGCCGAATCGCAAGTATTTTATGCCATCATCTCGGTGCACTAAGTTAACTTAACTCTGTCTGATATAATCCTTTGTGCTGTAGGTCTGGATTGACATAGTTGATGGTTGAGAGTCTGTCAGTGTCAGTGAACAGTGCAGGTCAGAAGCTGTAGGCTGATTTATCAGTGACCATGCTGTAATCAACTATGCAAACTTGGGCAAAAATGTGTGTTATGCAAAGTTTCAGTTGTGCTTTTACTTCAAACCTTCAATGCTCCCTAATGGTTTAATTTTTTTTATCACCATGTAGGAAGTGTAGATTGGATTCTTTTTAATTGAAAAGATAGGCATCTTACATATTTTTCATAAATAACCACACAAAAAGACTAAAAACTGACTGGTACAAGTGGGTTTTGGAGAGAAAAATATAATTTAAAGGCATATAAAGATGTACACCTGAAAAACATTGACTTATGCACCTTTCAAATATGTCACAGACAAATGACATGCATCATGATTTACACCATCTTTTCTCTTTTAAAGAAATTAATTCAAACTTTTGACTTGACTAAATGGGAAATATCATAATCCAACTTTCTGAGGAGCTGATGTGTGATTTTTAAACGCTTCAAACTCCTCCTCATGTACCAGCGTCAACAGACCTCTTTCTACTGATGCTCATTATAGTGACTCAAAATGAACAAGAGACTGATCTCAAAATGTTCCAAACGCCACTTTAACACAGTCCCCATCAGACGAGCCACCTTGTAAAGAGGGGAGAGAGTGGATTACGTGCAGTCACAGGTCAGAGAGTGACCATGCAAGCCAGTGATCACTCCCCCCCCCCCCCCCCCCCCCCCCCCCCCCCCCCCCCCCCCCCCGCTCAGAGAAAGTGCTGCAGCCTTCATGACAGTTGCTGCTACACCACAAAACCTCTCCACAGATCTCAGTGTTTCGCGGGGCATGTGTGACATTTTGTTTGTCACACGTTGGGCTCTGTCATTTTGTGACAGCGTTAGCCTGCGTTCACACTCCTCTATTTTTCACTCACCCACAGCACATTGACCGCCTTCCTCCTCCTCGACAGCGTGGAGTAGTAATGTGACACTAATAGATGGAAACTGAGGCTTTATGAAGTAACGACAAGCCTTTAATTTGCACAAAGTAGTAGGCTAATGTACAACTTTACTCTTCCGACTGATTCAACCCAAACTACATGCTGCTTTCCAAGAGTATTGTTTAAAATTTTTTTTTTTTTAAATTCTTTCTGCCATATCCAGTGATCGGTGATCCAGCTACAAGTCATAGCTGGAGGTGGCTTAACATAAACAGGAAGAAAGCCTCAAGGGTTAGGTTTATGATGGAAAATTCCATTCTTTGGCCTGTAACAAGCTCAGCAAAGACAAACAAACACGTTTTCTGTCAGCACATATTAATATACCTTGTGATGTTTGAGTCCTTTTACATCTTTAGTGAATTTGTAGTTCAGCTTGACGCAGATTGCAGCAACATGTATTGTTACAGATTTATCTTTTTTGCTGTTATGAGTTACAGAAAAATTAAGAACAGGCTGTTAAATTTAGGGTCATAGTTAAAATTAGGGTCATAGATGGGAATGCTTGATGAATTCTGTTTCTATTGACATTTTATTGGTAACCAGTAGCACAGCAGCTGGCTCCTATAGGAGTTTGTTAATGCGTCTTTATGGTCTCTACATGATACAGTTTCATTCTAAAACGTATAAAGTTGTTAACCCACTCTGGATATGTCTCTCATCAGAGAGAAAGTTATATTTAAAAGGTTTTAACAGTGAACAAAACCACAATAAGGAGGCCTTGTGTTTTGTTTTATTTTTTGTCTGAATTATGAAGAAAAGGACCCAGCAGGCTCATTTGATCCATGCTGCAAACGCCAGTTTCTATTTATGGCTATGGCTTCTTCCACCTTGTCAAACTATCTTGATCTAGAGAGGAAATGTGGGGAATGAGAGCATGGGAATGACACACAGTGAAGAGAGGAATGGGTTCATCAGGGAGCTTCGGCTCATTTACATTCACATTTGCTATTTTACCCCTTTGACAGCACGTCAAATGAAAGTATTGAGTCCAGTACTCCTGCTCACTAATCTGGCACATTGATCACGCAGGTTGCCTATCATTTACACACTTTCTAGTTTGATTAGGGGTCCATGGCAAGGGACGCATGGATTTTCTCAAGAAATTATATTTGCTTGCTTCCCGTGACAGGAGTTCAAAGGTGAAGGTCGCGGAGCACCTCTCCATTCTCTGGAGCCGACAGGCTTTCAGCGGCCGGGTTTGGAGCCTTCAGCCGAGTGGTGGATGACGGAGGGGCTTCATCGTGGTCTGAGAGCAGGCTGCTAACTCACTGTCTTCCTGCTGTGCATTAGCAAAACACTGTGATTAAACAGAAGGGGCATGTGTTCACAACATGTTATTGTTGTGGCTCCAGTCGTTGGAGTATGTGCTTGCATATTTGCTGTCGCTTTGTCATCGGCTGCGAGCGGATATTTTACAGTGACGGCGCCTCAGGAGAATCACTAAGAGTAAATCATTGTACAGTGTAAGAAGGAGGCACCCCACTGGAGTGGACTAATGATGGCTGCACAATGATAATGGTTGCATACTGGACTTTGAGCTTACGCCACTCAAAATAGCGTGAATGGAAATGATGATGTAACTGAAAATGAATTTGAACAGCTTTTATTTCTCCTGGTTCACAAAGCTTTGAAAGAGCCATTAACAGACTGTTGTGATCCCCTCAAAAAAAACATGTGTTGATTTGATGGTTTCTCTGAAAAGACTAAACAAATAAGCACAAATGATGGTGTTGATGTTGATGGACTGTGTTATCCGTTTCCATACACATGGCAGAAAGGCCTTTTTTATTATTAAAAATTGATCAACTTTGACTGTGTAAGGTATGACTCAGGCACAGGACTTTTTGTCAGCTCGTATTTCTGGAGGTAAAGTACACCAGAGTGGATGAAAATTCTTGGTATTGGACAACATAATACACAAAGTTTCCCCTTGTGCCATTTTGTATGAGAGGCCAAAGTATTTGTCCTTTTTATCCAAACACAATATAAAAATGGCTGTAGTGAAATACGACATGGCGATAACTTGAACGGGTGGCGATTCAAAGGTCAGTACTATCTGGAGTATTATATGGGGACTATTGAATGAGTGAGAAAAAGGAGCGATGTCAGATGCAGCTTTCTGCGATGATGATGGGAAGCAGCAGACTCTGGAGACTCATAAATAAGTTTTTGGGAAATAACAGTTATTCTAATAGTGGAGTGTATGGGCATGTGTAGCGCAGCATTGCTGTGCTGCTCTGTGGTGTTGCATGATTTGAAATCGCGTATCGAAGTTGGATTAAGAAAAGAATTATAATTCTTTGTGATCTGGAGTTAGCGTTTTATGCAAGACTGATACAGTTGCTATGCAACATACACATTAAGATTCAGTTTGGTTTCAGTGCATTGAAGCTCATCTTATGAAGGCATGATATGAACCTACTGTACGTACAATTGTCTGTTCGGCTTTCATTTGAATCGAAACAACTGGGAGTTGTGTTCTCAGGGACTTTGAATGTATTGGCAGTGGGGGTATCTATATTTAATCATTTATGCTGAGCTGTTTCCCAAAGTTTTTGCTTTGCTTCTTTTGCAAAAGTTTGCAAATGCTTGGTTGCAGACCTCAAACTATAACTGAATATATATGATGCTCAAAGGAGGTCATAGATCTTATGTGCATCTGCAACTCCCCCAACATGTCAAGAGTGAGAGTAAACCTCCTCTCAGTATAAAAGCATATTTAATGTATTTGTTTTCTTTTCCCGCTCTATCTGTGTCCGTCATCATGTAAGTTCACCCTTGGAAGACATGACCTGCCGTTTTCTTTCCCCTCCCCGGAACTCGTCGTTCCCTGAGAGATAACTAATCTCCTCTCTTCTTAAAGGGATCAATCTCCTATTTGGAGGGTCGTAGTGTTTCTTCCAGACGGCGGGTTAAAATCGGTCCATCTGCTGATTTATCATGCAAAACAAAATCTCTCCAGGGCGATCATTGATAACTAGATAATGAGCTCTCAGTGGAGATGAGTAAGATTGATAGTATTATAGCCGCTGAGGGTCAACCTAATCCCTCATGGGGCAAATGAGAGCTCTTCACCTGCACCGAGTGGGACTCAGGGCGTGCATCGTGAACTGCTGGAAATGAGGGGAAGAAAACCAACACTTGCTGATTTCTGTTATGTTGTATGGGGATCGTATCAAACCATCCTTCCATTTCATATGTTGCTTCATCCAATCATCCAGGCCCCCAAATCTGGAATGGAACGGGGGATATTCTGGATATTGTCAAGAGTGAGCAACATTGCTTTGCCACTGTACCAAGTGTCCGTCATAGGTCGCTTGTTTCGATGACGTACAAAGTTTGTTTTGGGAAGATCCAAGTAAAAATTTACCACTACAATAAAGAAGAAAGCATATATTTGTTATTTGTTAAACTCTGCACAGAAACGAACCCAAGCGGAATCGAATTGGGGCTTTTCTCACTGTGAAGAATGAGCGCTAACAACTACTTCACCGTATGCCTTGAACTCTTCTTTAGTTTAATATTTTTTCCATGTTTATTTGATTTGGGGTCAGCCTCACCTCTGTCTGATATTCAGAATTTAATCCTGGCGTCCCCGAAAACCCTTCTTTAAGTCGGGGGTCTTCAATTGAGCTGGCGTTCCTGTCAGCTTTGTCACTTGTAATAAATAGCTGACTGACTGTGCCTTTCACCGAGATGAGCGCCGTCATCAACCTGCAAGTCGTCTTTTGAAACATTGTTCTTGCTCTGAAAAAAAATCCAATAATGGGAAAACGTCACAGTCATCATTTTCCGGATGAGTGAGCTGTGACAGTTTTGTAGTCTATGATTCTTTCTCATTTCAAAAAGGTGAACCGTGGAGTTTTTTTTTTTTCTTTTCTTTTTTACCTTGAAATCATGCATTCAGATCATTAAGCTGGCTGTAAATGTCAGGCCTGTAGACTATGAAGGCAAGCTGTTTTTCATCAGAAGATTTGACAGAGGAGAAGGAGCACCTGCTCCTCCTCCAGTTTTAAAGCAGACTGTGAACTTTTTCTGTGTAAAACTAGTGGAATGATGGAATTTGCTCAGGTACATCAGCTGGTGGCTGTTGATCGCTGTGTGGCACCACACTTCATACTGCTTTTCATTATATATTCTGCTTTTATTCTCTCTTCTGTCTCATCCTGGATTTTAGGATTTAAAGACTGCAACAGTTAATGTAAAGTAAGAAAAAAATTATTTCAACTGGTTAAGATACGGCCCTTTCTTTATGGAGTTTGCATGTTCTCCATGTAAATGTGTGGTTTATATTTTATTTTTGAAGCAGTTAGCCTTATTTGAAAAGTATGAATTTAATAATTTTAATCTAATTTAGGAAATGATCAGCGTAAAGCCAAAGGAACTCAAACACATTAGGCTTGAACCTCTTTGTTTTTTGTTTGTCTGAGCTGATTTATGAGCTCTGGCTACAATTACATGTGAGTAAATTGACATTCCTTTTTTTTTTTTTTTTTACGTTCTAATGTGCTTTCGTGAGATTTGATGTATTATATATCATCATATTTCTTGTATCTTATGTTGGTTTATAATGTTTCACCCTCATTAAAAAGCTTTAGCAAAAGTAAAATCACTCAATCCATCAATCAGCACCTTTCATGCAGGTTTTCAAAATGTAAAGTGTTTCACTGATGACAAATGGTGATAAAACCGTTAAACAGTTAATAGAGCATAAGACGTGTGAACTTTTGGCAGTATATGTTATTGCGTGATCTCCTCCCTCTTAAAGGTACCGTAATATTTATTGATTTAACACTTTTTAAAATAAGCTATTAAAAGGAAACCACTGTCATCATTTCATTGACGTTCATGTGTTATGCTGCAGGTTTTAGAAACTGCAAGCTGACCAGCTCATCTGTGGCATTAATTAAATTCTACAACTATGTTGATACAGCTTCAGTGAAAATACTAAAGATCCATGTTTACCTGCTCTTAGTTTTGGTGACAGATTGAAACGTCCTGTACAGCTATGATAAAAGTCTGAGGCAAATACTTGAAGCAATGTTCTGCCATTCTTCTCAGGTGATCCTTCTGCTCGAGGGCTTTTTGTTGCTCTGCCTCCCACTTTAAACACTCCAAAGGTGCTGTGTTGGATTCAGGTCAGGGGACATACTTTCCCAAGGCACCATTTTCACTCTTTTCTTCTTTAAAAGCTCTTATGTGACTGTTGGAGTGAGTTTGGCATTATTGTGATGTTTGAAACTTCCCTCACTGCCAGTCCTCTTGAGACTGGAAGCCTGGTTTGGTTGTTCTCTGTAAACTGGTGAAAATACTGCATCTGTAAATGTCATCTCCGCCTGAACTGCAATATCAGCACACTCTCACCTTTACGCTTTCTGGCTGGCAGTGTATGATCCAGCCTAAACAAGCAGGAACCCAGCCGATCACAGAGCGTGAAATATGTTGTCCTGCTTCTTTCATAGTTTCTGGAAGAGTTAAATTTTGTAGCTTTGCTGAACTTCGCCTGCACAGGCCAATTTCATGCAGTGTCCTTCACGCTGCCTGAGCATCAGTGTAACCACAGGCTCCACAGATCACCCCGGTGCCAAGTCAGAAGTGCTTAGCAATCTGTTTTTATGTGCAAAGTTGTATGAACAGTGAACTGTGGTACACAGCTACTGCACCTCCTGTTACTGGCTCTTTCATCACCTCATAACTTCTGCTCCACCTGTGTGTGTCCATCAGTGCTTGCATTAAGTAACCAGTCTCACACTCTGGTAACTCACAGTAAGTTTCTGACCAAAATCAGGAACTTTTTTTCTCTCTTTTTTTCACTTTTTAAGCTTTATTTTGAAACTATTCATTTGGGATCTACAATTCACTGATACATTTTTGAATTAAGTTACTGCCTTTTTTATTATCATAAGCAGGCATAAAAAACTTCAGCAGCCTCGACATGTTTGACATGATCCGTTCAATCACTCACACACCAATTGTAGCAGCTGCGATCCGAGTTGCTCATGCGGTTTTGTCCACCAACTTAATTGCCCTACTTTGTACAGTCGTCTAAGCAGTGGTGGTCAAACATTCAAAGACTTTATGTTATTAACAGTTTCAATTCCTTAAAATGCAAATAGCACAGACAGAAGTCAGAATTGTGCTTTAAATTGGTCATGATGTGATCCGTCAATTGTATAGATGGATTTATCGGACACACAGCAGTGGACTGCACATGAAGGCAGGGTACACACTGCACAGGTTGCTCGTCTATCAAAGGGCAAACAGAGAAAGAGACACATCTATGTGAAACTGACTATGAGTGACCAATTAGACTGATGTTTTCTGGATTGTAGAGAACTTTAGCTTGAACCAGGGATTTTCCCCACTGTGAGACAAGAGCACTAAGTGCATATGCAACCTGCATCTTGAAATAACAGGAACAAAGACACATTTCTGAATGGTTCCGGAGTCATTCAGACCAAGTTATAAAAAGGTCTTTGATTGAAAGCATAGACGGTGATTGGATCAGTCAACACAGGAGAGATATATTTATTGAGGCCACATATAATTTAAGCGACTATAAATGATACATGACTGTAGTGACCTCAAAGGTTTTAATTGACTTTGAGTGAGATGCACACAAACTGCTCAAACATCCCCGCCTTGCCTGGCTGTTTGCACCTGTGTGAATGTATGAGGCACAAGTGCTCCTGACTCGACTTTCAAGGTAAAGCATCCGTCATCTGTAAGCATCAGCAGCGTAATATCAAACACTGAGCTGGTGCTCTGGGGAAAGAAGCAACCGGCTCCCACACCAGTGTGTTTTCCTCCCTGACAGCTCTGCTGAAGTGTTGCCAGTTGGGCAATAAGACCCCATGTATCATACCTGTCAGCAGGGATACTCGGTAAAGCGGACCCCATCCGGATTCTGCTCCAGCGCCTCGCATTGTATAGCTGAGAGATGTGGGTCAGAGCCAGGTCTGCACCGCGCCCAACACACACCGACCGACACTGAGCCAATGAGCATGGCATGCTGGGACATCAGAAATCATCAGATTTCTGTGAACTTAATGTGTTTGATCTCATTCACACACAGTATTGTTTAGTTTTGTCTTAAAAAAAATGCACCCATTTGTGTGCCTGTCAAATTGTGTCTGGGTAAACTTGTCTCTTCTTCTTCTCTGTATCTCAGCTGATTAATTTGAGATCTGGAGCGAAAAAGTGTCTGGTCCCTTTCTTCATCAGTCAAAAATATGACTCATGTACGAAGTTAGTCACCCAGGAGAAGCACAGTTTCCTCCCCAGCAGCTTTCACGAGGCTGGAGATATTTCTTTAAATGAGTTTGACAGATGCATTATGCTTGTAAATGACTGCAGTCTTGCCTGGAAATGACAACAGCATGGCAGCGTAATCTTGTGGTAACGCAGTGTCTCCAACAAAAAGGCCAAAAGCACATTAGCACACACTGCGTTATATGCAGGCTTTTAGGCATTCATGATGCTTTGTCGTAATGTTTCCATTAGCTTTATTATGGAAACTGAGCATCCATCCATTCATCCATCTATCCATCCATCCATCCATACTTTACACTTCACACTTTAAGACACACAGAGATGGACCAATGTGCCAAAACAGGTAAAGAGACCACATGCAAACGTCACATACCCAACTGCTCAGTGTCGTCTTTATTGAGTTAGAGTTAGAGTGTTGTTAATTCTCTGAAATGTTTGTAAGAAAACACAACTTTGCTCGTGTGTTGAATATGGTGCTCACCAAGTTTTTGTGAGTCTCAGGAAGCCGCTGATGTAAGCAGTTTAAAGTAAAGATTGCAAGATAGGCTGTGCTTGTCTGTGGTCCAAGTAAAAAAAAAAAAAAAAAAAAAAAGGCTTGAATTGCCAGGATTTTCGCTGTGAGGCACCGACACTGACCGCTTTTGCACTGTGCCAGGAAATTTGATCTTGTAGTCTTATTAATCACATGTTTTGCTTTTGTGAGAATGGCTCCAAATCAAATCTGCTTCTGTTTGTGCAACAAATAACACATATTTGGCTTGTCCAACAACATACCTTATTTTATGTCCTTTTGGGAAACTGTTCATCGGCTGTTTGACACTTTTAACACTTTAGGTGCTATTTCCTGGACACATTTCTGCCTTAGTTTATGTTTTTTGAGTCTAAGCACCACAGCTGCTTAGACTCAAAAATGCTGCATCTATCACTTCCAGTCAAAGCTAAACCAATTTGTAAGTCAATTATTTTAACCATAAAACATTTATCTTGGCCGATGGTATAGATAATATTGACTATGTGATTGATGATGTCGTCAGGTTTGAACGTGAATGATTTTCCGCTCTGTGAAGAGATTAATCATGTTTATTATTGGTTCACATAGGCCATACACAGTGTGAGATGAGACATGATAAACAGTGTGATACATTTGTGTTTTCCATTGGTCCTTTACAGCGGTGCCACAGTGAATCTGTGCTGCTTCCTTAACATTCAGTGACGTGCCGTTGGAGAGAGAGAGAGAGAGACTTTACTCCGTGTTTGTAATTGTCAGTGCTGATTTCCCTTGAGTCGAGGCTGGATTTGACTTGGAGGCCCAGGGGATTGTGTGTGATTGAGCTGTAGGTCCCTCTATGGTGAGGAAGCATGGCAAGAACATGTTAAAATAAAACCAGCCTTACAACCAGTGCTCTTTCTATAAGGCTTCAGTTTTCCACAAGCTTTCATCAGTGCAATTATTTACACATGTTAAGTGTTTTCTTTCTTGGAAATCATTTCCATTTTTATTGAGACAACATTTGGCCCAGTTTCAAGATCCTCAAAGTTCTCTGAAAGAGGGCTTATACTGCGAACAGAGCCTGCTTTATATGGGTCTAAAGTTACAGTTCGGTTATGGTTTGGTAAGAATGTAATATCTCTCTCCAACCATACTCTGAGGTTACTCAACATGCCTTATTATGTCAAATATAATCTTTCTTCAGTGATTAATGGTCCAAAAATACCTTAAGTCTTTAAATAATGGGAGAAATTATACTACAGACTGCGAGGATCAGTGGGCCGTGGTGGAACTGAAAGAGGTAAATTACACTAAGTTCATTAAAAGTTTCTGATATGCATTTGTGTAATTGATCTTATACTTACTACAAAACAGACACACACATTATACAGTTTTATTTATTTTTTTATCTGACCACTCTTATTTGAGTGGGAATCAGACAGAAAATGTTGGTTATATAAAGCTTAAGAGCATATTTGATGATTTTTATTGAAAGATGTACAAGTACATTTTTGTGCATCTATTGAATTGCAGTTTTTTGCCATTAACCCATGTCCATTTTTGAATTATTCTCTTTTTAATTCAATTTCATGTTAGTCTTATATTTTGGTCAGAATGTGGATATTTAGGTTTTTTGGTCCGCTGATGATTTTATGATTTTCAAATGGAGTGAACTGTTGTGGATTTTGAGAATAGCTGGTATACAAAATAAAAATATACCAAAATACCAGCTGTCTTTTCACGTCTTACAAGATAAATAAATCAAATGCAGTAAAACCGCTGATGTAGGATCACACGAAAGTCCAAGGGCAAGTGTCCCCTGAAAATAGACAAACTGTTGGACAAGTTGATATTGAATGAACCAAACGTCAAACATGTTATGGAAGAAAGAAACATACTTTTATTTTAAAGCGCAACTGAACCAATATGAAGAAATATATACAAAATACATAAAAGATGTACATTATAAACATAAATAAATGTTAAAAACAAACATTTAAATAATGATATATACACCTGAAAACAAGACAATATCATACAATGGTAAATCTAGAAAAAAAAGACATTCAAACGTTTAAGTTTGTCTAATAACATGATTATACAGTATTGTATAATCATGTTGTGCAACACATCAGCCACACGACATTTTAAAAACAATCTGACAGTTTCATGGATTTTTGAAAATCACTGAATGCCACAAACCGCATGTGAAAAGTGAACATGTGGCCTACTGAGGACACTTGGTCACCCGAATTCTGTATAACCTAAAAATCTGGCCATTTTCTGTTCAGCATGCAAAATTCAAATCTAAAATTGAATAGCTGTTTGACTTAAGAATAAAGTAACTTTATTGCTGTATCGGGTTTCAGCATTTTGAACTAACCTTGTCTCACCACTTAAATTGGAATATCCATGTTGCTTTCTAGTGAAAGTGCCTTAACGCTGCCTTTCATACTCATAACTTTGATCGTAGGCTTTAGTTGTCTAATGAGCTCCGCATTGTGGCTCCTCCTGTGAGCGTATCAAGTAGGATCAAACATGGTGAAAGAATAAAAAAGATAAATCCACATCCATGCCTCATTGATATTTCATTTTATAACCCTGCAGCTAGTGTCACAGAAACAGCGATGTACATTTTGCTTTTAGTGGACGCCTCATAGAATGGGGCTTGAAATGCTCTGTGGAAGTGCATCAAAGGCATCAAGAAACTTTTTTGAAATTCTATGAAAGTGATTTATGTATTTATGTACTGAATAGATGGTGTGGAAAGAGGAAAAAAGTGTGATGAGCTGCACGAAATACATGGAGAAACACCAGTCGTAGCCACGGAAGCGTGTCACTCAATGTTATCACGCTCAATATCTTGGAAATGTAATGCTGTACCTGATCAGTAGTTAAAGAAACCCGATGCTGGTTCTGATCAGTTGTCATGGAAACATTATGCCCCACCAATAAGTGCAGTGTTTTGGACCAGCGCAAACAAACCTAGGAGTAACGTTTTGACGTGACATTTATAATTCTTTTGGGAGCATAAAAATATGAACATAAAAATAATTACCCTGACTGATGTTTCCCGAATTTTCTCTCACTCTGTAAATGATTACAAATAAGCTAAAAATAAATGAACGTCCTGAAGCAAAGCCTATCAGCGTCAGTTGAAATCCAATGAGCTGATCCTGTTTAATTCCATCCACTTTGAAAGTTTACGATCGTTCCGGAATCAGTGTGCCGCTAATGTAGTCGGACACATTTTCTTTGTAGTCCTTTGGCCTAATGTTTGTCTTTTTTGTTCTCCACCCACACCCATGTAGCTCTTTCACTCATCTTCCACAGACCATAACTGTCTGTCACCATGTTTGCATTGTGTAGAGCCAATTAGAAAAACAGAAATGAAAAATTCTGTGTGCAGTCCAGTGTTTGCAGAGTGGTAATTGATGTTCCTTTCTACAAACAGGGTTTGTGTAGTCGGTGCTAATTTGTGTTGAAGGACTTGTTTACTTTAGTTTATCTCTGTTTCCTTCCTTGGCCTTTAATTCCCGTCCCATCAGACATGCAGGAGAACATGGCAAATTTCACAGCCAAACAAAATTGAAATAGCCTTTCTTGGCCAGTTGGCCTTGTCTGGGTTTGATAGTGGTAAAAGCATAAGCAACTTCCACTATAGACTTGCATCATCTACACCTCCAAAAACGTTATCATTTGGGAAAATCCACACAAATCCAGTAATGCCTAAAGAAAAGCTCCAAAAAAGTGTGAAAAGTTCAATTTGATCAGTTAAAAATATCTACCATGTTATCGGCTTTAAACTTCCACTGCATCCCGCACTGTTCCCAGAGGTGGAATCTGCGATAGATAGATAGATGGATGGATGGATGGATGGATGGATGGATGGATAGATACAATAGATAGATAGACTGATAGATGCATGTGCTTCATTTTGTTTGCGTCACAGTTGTCGGTGTCACTCACTCTTTGTTATAAGCATATTAATGAGGCTCTAATTTACAGTTTTCATTTGGCATTCTGGGACTTTCCTCCCTCTCTCCTGTCTTTTAAATATCCCCCGACTGTCTCTCATCCTCGGAGAGCCGGAGGGTTCATTCCTGAAGGTTTTGCACATTTTAAAGACCCAATATAGGGAGCCTATTTCCTGTTGGCAAACTCTGTTGCTTTGTTGATTTAAGGGGTAGAAAAACTGCCTTTATGATAATAATAATGCATTTTATTTGTGTTTTAAAAACACTCAGACGCTTAATGACTCCATGATGTACTAAATGTATTCACGTGCAATTTGTCTTTAATTCTGCTTCCCAACCACACAGATGAGTTTCATTGTGCTTGAAACCTTTTTTAGATTGAGAATGGGGAGCAAAGTATTTGGAGAAAATTGGATAAAACCCAGAAGTGAAGGCAAAATGTCACAAACCAGGTGCCCAGGGGTGAAAAACGTCTCATTGCAAGAGTAAGAGGAATTTAGTTTAAAGAATGCCAGAGACAACATTTTATCATAATTGTTGTACTTTTGGTATTTAATCAATAAAGCATTATTTTAAAGAGGACAAATAAAACAACACCGTAGCATCTATTTTACGTGCAGTAGACCAAAAATGAATCTGGGTAAATATTTTCCACTGAATTAGCTTCATTCTGACACACTTCCACTGGTCCACAGGTAGAGAAATGCTCTTTCAGGCATTTTGGTGGGGTTAATATGATTTTTCAAAATAACAAGTAAATAGTATTGTTTGGTGTGTTTGACTGACACAAGTGCTTCCAAAGTTTGATGATCACATAGTGAGAGCTTACAGAGTTATACAAGGAAACAGATTCAACGCGAAATGAAGTGAATCTTGTCCTCACAGCACCAGCTCGTGGCCTGGCATGCTTACTACATTGTTTCCAGTGGTGCTGCCATTTCAGTGAAAACAGACAACATTTTCAAAACACTGCTGTGTAAATGTGAAACTTCTGAAACGAAATTGCAAAAACAAAGTGTTTTCACCTGTTCAGTTTGAATCAGGTGAGTGTAAAATGTTTTATTCAGTTTTTATTATAAAGGTGAAACATAATTTCCACAACTAACTCCTGTACACTCACATATAATTTAGGATAAAAAAACAGAAATGACAGCATATTGTGTGACATTCAAAATCCTCATATCTGAGACATAAGCCATGTTTATCAACAACGTAAACAGACTGTGGCTCAGTGCAACCCAATTACCTCCCATTACCCCAACCAGCTCGACCTCCACAACGACCCCGACTGCCTCTACCTTGTTTGGGGTCTGAACATGTGGACTGTCTCTGTAGTGGAACCGTAGTTGTTGCAATTACAATAGTGACAGTAACGGGACACGTGAAAGGGAAAACTGGTTAATTACATGGACTTAAAGCTCAGCCGACACGCTCAGCGTTCATGTTGATACAGGCTGCACAATATGTCACAGTTGAATCATGGTTGAATAGTGGACAGCCCAGGTTTGATTCAGAGCCAGGGCTTTTCTCCCTGTGCATGCAGGGGTTTTCAATGAGTACTTCAGCGTTCTTCTGAAAATCCAAACACATGTTTGGTAGGTGATTTGTTGACTTCTGTGTGTGTGCGTGCGTAATGCAAGCTTGGATTGGCACCAGCCTCACAGCTATTAGATAGATGAATGTGTGAATAAACAAGTACCTTAGCACAAAACGCTACTTTCTTATTATGTTTTCTATGCTATCTATTTGTTAGAGAACTCCTACTTAATGGGATGATTCTCCCCAATAGTGGGTTCTGCAATTCTGGTCTGCTTTGCTCACCTTGCAACAACCTTCAATGCAGAAA
This sequence comes from Blennius ocellaris, assembly GCF_963422515.1. Lineage (NCBI taxonomy): Eukaryota > Metazoa > Chordata > Actinopteri > Blenniiformes > Blenniidae > Blennius > Blennius ocellaris. The sequence continues at coordinate 11,010,583 of NC_137654.1, read as the reverse complement.
TAGGACTGTAGTTCTTATAAAGTAAATATTTAGGTGCAATTTGATTAAGATAGGCATAGTGAATTGCATAACGTATTCATTCATTGAGGATAAATACTATGCAACACTCCCAATGAATTCCTGTTTTTTTACAATATTGGAAAATAATTACATTATTGCCTTTATTACATTTAAAATTGTATTGCTATTTTCAGGTATAGCATTATTGGCCATTATTGCACTACTTATTGCTACATAGCTTCTGTAGAGGGTTTCTGATTTAGAAGCACAGAAAACCTTGTATAATATAAAAAAATCTAACGGTTGTCAGTACTCAGTTTGTTTTGTCCTTGGTACACTCGACACTGCTGCCTTTTACTTCTGATTACAACATAATTTCCTGTGCAAGCTGTGTTGATGTTCAGACCATTGTTGCACCACATTGCTTCATGTTGAGAAAAAGAGGAAAACATTGTGAGATTTTACATTGAGTTGCTCAAATGTGTTTAGTGTTACTCCATCCTGGCCAAATGGCAACATCATCAGTCCCAGTTACTCCCCTGTGACCTTGGCGCTTCTCCAGCCAGCGGAATGTTTTACGATCACCTCCTGTCTTTCATGCTTGCGCAGGTCATGGAATGTATTGTAGATCTGGCTTCACAACTTCTGTGCATTAATTGGGTAACCCAAGCAGACGAGTGAGAATGAGAGATGGGATCAGTGCAAGTGAGAGTCGGGTGACGATGACGCGGCTCTTGTCATTTCCAGCGTGCCCTCTAAGGGGTCCTGCCTGCAGCACGTTGGTGTTTGGACAAGCCACAAGACAGGAAATGGATGTGACAATGTGCTTCAGCTGTGTAGGGCACTTTTCACTGCAGAGCAGGAGAACTGGAAGTATCCTCTCCTGAAGATACTTTCATTTGAGTTGTGTTCTGCTGGAAGTGACCCTTAGAAAATGAGCCAGACTGTTTCAGATGTTGTATTCAGTATGCTGGTTGTGCTGTCTGTAATGGAGCATAAAGAAAAAAATAAAGCATCAACTGTCACCTGAAAGAAAGAGATTCAACTATTGGTTGTTTTAGACTAGAAGAGTGGTTTTCATTAGGAGGAATAATTATTTTGTAAAGGGAATGCCTTTTCCTACCTTACTATGTTTCTGTTGGAGTAGAAATCATAATAAAAAAGAAACGATTATGCATTATCTTGACACACACATATTACAACTGAATATATCGTAAGTTAAATACAAAAAATATAATAATTGTATTGAATACAATAAAGAAACACCAACCAGATGTTTCCAATAAAGTATTAAACATGAGAAGAATTGGGCTTTTTATTCATTTATGGATCTCAGCTGCTGTGAACAATATTTCTTAACAAAAAACATCTGGAAGTTGCTGCTTATTGCTCCCCTTACCTTTTATTCCAGGTGGCATATCTCCCACCTTCTGTTTTGATGAAACTTTCTATAGCCGTGGTTTTTTTCTCCCCTCCATCCTGTTTCTCGCCATCCTACTATCTCGCTGTCGGTGCCCATTTGCCTTGTCGGTTAGACCTCCTGCTCAGTCTGGACAGTTTGACTTTGCCAGGTTTGGACTGTTTTTGCTGAGTTTCTGCTGATGTCGACTCCTGTGCTTGAGATTTCCTGGGTTTTGACCTCCAAACTGTTTCACTCGTTCATCGAATAAAGATCCCCAGAGAACAGTTGGTGTTGTTTTGAGTCCATCTAAATGTGTCCATTAATGGACACATTAGTATTGATGATTTCAGTGAATATTTGAATGCACTTTGTCATTTTGGTTAGTAATTTTATTGTATAATCAAATTATCACGTCATTTTAATTAACTAGTAATGTGCAATAACTGTATATTTTTAAAGTGTACAACTTCAACATTTAATCCACTTGGGTTCATATAAAACACAAGTGAGGCCACAATTTCGATTCATTTTAAAACATTAATTTCAGCAGGGTCTGCTTTATGTCTGTTCTTTACAGACTACAATTGTCTTCATTATATTGAGAGTCTGAGAAATGTATTTCAAACATTGTTTTTTTTAATGCAGTTGACAGTGCAATTATCTGGTTGAAAAGTAAATAATACTTAGTTTTTCAGATCAGTACTTTTACTCTCGCTGTAACTGAGGGCAATTAAAACCATATTTGACTAAATAGCAAGTGGACTTTCCACCTTGATTTAGATATTTTTCAGAGGCGTCATAAACACAGCCTTCCCATCATACCCACTGACTGACTGACTGACTATTTGACTTGTTTGGCTTCACATCCATAATTCACTCCTCTCTGCAGAATAGGAGTTGCATGACTGTAGAATTATGCTATTCTTGTTTCCGCCTGCAGCATTTTTAAAATAAGCCCAGCTGACTGATTACTGTTCAGTCTCAGACACACGAAGTGGGTGACTTTCAGTATCAACAGTTAAACAGCAGTGATTAATGAGACACTATTAATTCAACGATGAGCGAATAGAGTTGATTAATTATTTTGAACTAGAAAGACTGATATAGTTTTCCTCACTTTGTTGTTGTTTTTGTCTTGTCTCTAGGAGGAAACCGGCCTACCTCCGCCATCCTCCCCCTCCATCGGCCCCGCTGTGCTGCTCCACCGCCATGTCCTTTCCCCGCTGTGCCGAACCCATGGAGAGATCACGCCCACCTCGATAGGATGCCTGCCTCGCTCGACGCCCTGCATCCCCTCCTGCCCACCACCACCACCACCACCACCACCACCTCCTCCTTCTCCTTGCGTGAACCCACTCTTGCCATCGGTTCCTTGTGGCCCCCCAGGCTCTGCCGCGCCACGCTGCAACATGGTGGATGAGGTGACCACCATGAAGGATGACGTCATCAACGCCAACACGCTGGCTTGGCTGGTCTGCTCGGGCGTGTCCATCCTGGCCAACACTTGGAGCATCCTCAGCGTCAGTGCCAAGCAGAAAAAGTGGAAACCGCTGGAGTTCCTCATCTGCACGCTGGCCGGCACGCACATCCTCAACATGGCCATCCCCATCACCATGTACTGCGTCATTACGCTGCGGCGGCAGCACTCCAACTACGAGTGGAACGAGGGCCTGTGCAAGGTGTTCGTGTCCACCTTCTACACCCTGACGCTGGTTACCTGCTTCTCGGTCACCTCGCTCTCCTATCACCGCATGTGGATGGTGCGGTGGCCTGTAAACTACAGGTGAGACTTCTGTTTGTCACGTTACAAATACTGTGTGCGATCCAGGTAATATTTACCTCCTGTTTTACTGGCTTTGATTTTGCAGCATTACACCTGATATCAGACTTGTCAATTCTTGTTTTTCCCATACAAATCAACTATTGGGCTTTCCCTGTTCACCTAAGCACAACCAACTGTTTTTTTTTGGTCCTCACTTCTTTTCAAATGGGTATCGCCAGAATTATTGATTTGCTTTCATTGCATGAACTTGATATTGGAAGTAGTTCTTTTCCCCATAACATATTGTGTGTATGAAAACCATAGACAGTTCCTTGGATTGTCTACAGGTGTCATTGACAAAAAGTGAGAAAAACATTTGGTTGTAGTCAAAAGGTCTTGGCCGACCCTTCAAATGCACACACACAAATAGGTGTTAAAAAATATATATATATATATATATATATATATATATATATATATATATATATATATATTATTATTTTTTTTTTAAATGTACATGAACTGTTTGCAGAAAAGTGTAACAAACATTTTGGTTTGGCTCTAGTTAAGTTTTTTTTTTTTTATGTATATATATTTTCTCTATGAGGTTTTGGTTTTCCAGCGCCCTCCTGAACACTATTGATCTTCTATACCTACTTTATCACACTAAAAGTGGCAAGGCTGCAGACTAATGATAGTCTATGTAGCAGAGCGTGGGACGAATGGCTGCGTACACACAGACCAGCTCACCAGTCCATCATGCACACAGGGAGACATACACACCTTCACGTTTCCACCGACAGACAAGTTAATGACTTTTACCCGTGTGCCCTGCCCTTCACTAAAGGGATAGACACTAGACCTCATGAGCCTGAGTTGGTTGGAGAGGTTTTTGAAGATAAATGGATGAGGAAATCGCCTCATAGTGAGAACTTGAGCCCAGGTTGGGTTTGAGCAGGTTACATGTCCTCCAGGTAATCTGGTTTCCTTCTACTGCCCTAAAACATACAGATGAATGTGAAACAGTGAATTGAATTGTGTGTATGTGTAAATCTGTGTCTTTCTGTGTATTACATGTCAATGACTGCAATCAGTCCAGGATTCCCCACCCATTACCCCGTGACTCCAAGATAGATAAAGTGGTATACATCAGCAGCAGAAGGAAAACTGCCTTGCTTCTGATTTCAAGCCATTTGCTGCATTAATAACAGGATTCCTCAGACAAGATGGGGGCACTTTCAAAAATGAATCAGCTTTCTGCCTGTTTACCTCCAGTTTTCAGGCAGAATATTCTGCGTCACGCCGGCTCTCGCGTGCCAACACATTCGCTGCTTGCAGTTATTTGGGGTAACACCAGGCACATCCCTCCAGACGGAGCATATTCCAACTCGTGCTTTCACTTTCATCTGGCACCGTAGAACATGTGATATTACAAAGTAACACTGAATAATAAAAGATCACATTGACCTCGCATTAACCGCACCTGCTCCATTTGGTCTTGTTAGTCACCCAAGATATCTGCTGTTCACACGCACTCGGCGCCGTTACCACTTCCTTTGAAATGTGACTTGGTGGAATTACTGAGACGAGGGATGCACTGGTGATCCTATGTGATAATATTAATAAATACACAGATATTATTCTGATGTTGTGGTGAGTATCGCTGCACATCAAAGCATATTGACAACACTGTTTAGTGAGACGGTTTGTTAGAGCAAAAGAACATCTCACACTGAAGCACACCCCAGAGGTTTCAGCTTTGGTGCAATTCAGCTGTTATTCATGGCGATGCAGATCCCACTTTTCTGGCCGTCAGGCACAAAATAATCATTTACAGTCGAATGCATTTCTGGAGCAAATACTGTGGCAAAAGCAGCCAGAATAGACGAGGAGTCCAGGCTCATATCTAGAGATTACATGCAAGCTCTGTGGGTTATTGTTGCGGAGAACAGGTTGTAGTGCGTGAGTGTGAAGCTCAGTATTATGTTGTCTCACTCTTCCTGCCCTCATGAAACACAGTTCTTATACTTCCTGTGGCATCAGCTGTGCAGACGCTCCACCCACATTCAGCTCGGCCAATTTGAAGATAAGCAGACGCCCAAATAAGATATGCAAACTTCCCTTTAAATGTGTGCTCCATCTTGTTATCTATATTGCTTGTGCAGCTGCATCTATTGGATGATGCCCACACAGACTTTAGATATCAGACTTTACGCAACTGTTTTTTATTGCTCCCCTCTGCTCCCTCACGCATCTTACTATAGTCTCTCTCATCCCCTGTCCGCGGGCATTTACTTCCTCTCAGCAGCGCATCTTCTTGTTTTCAACTCGCTCTTAACAGTGATGTGGATGAGCTGTGGCTCAGGTGATGTGCCGTGTAATTGCTGCTCATCTTTCGTTTAAATTGCTCCACGTTTGCTCTGCTGAGCTAGCACAGCTGCCTTGTCTGTGACATTAACATATACCGAAGGCCTGAATTATGAATTCCAACCTTGTACTTTGGCAGCTGTTCTCATCACCCTGCGTTCACTATCTCCTAGGAGGTTGTTTGTTTTTTGGCTTTTTTTTTTTTTTTTTAAACTCACAATGCTTTCTCTCTGGTAATAGATTCATGCAGCTTAGTGACGTAACCCCTCCATGCAACCCCAGGCTCATGCATGAAGGCTAGCATTATTACTCACTGTGACAACAAGACCTACTTGTCGTTGCACAAAGCCATAGTGCAAAGATAGAGGCGACTGCTGCCCCCTCAGTACTGTGTGTTTTCTGTTTCTGTATGCTTCACCAGTATTGTGTGTGCCATGGCTTTAAGACCACAATTACTGCAACAATAACAAAGTAACTTCTATATTCTGCATCTGTCCATCCGGCCATCCATCCATCCATCCATCCATCCATCCATCCATCCATCCATCCATCCATCCATCCATCCATCCATCCATCCATCCATCCATCCATCCATCCATCCATCCATCCATCCATCTTCTATAGCCCAAACTAGGTTCACAGGAGCTGGGATCAATCACGGCTGACAATGAGTGAGATTCAGGGTACATCCAGTCGATACCGTAGCAAACAGAGAGACTCAGACACTCACTCTCACCTCATTCACTCAATTTAAAGACTTTAATTCACCTCTTTGGACTGTGGGAGGAAACTGGTCTATGTGAAGAAAACACTCAGCACAGGGAATTCCCAACCTCGAATCAAACCAGGAATGTTCTTGCCTCGTATGATTTTTTACTTTTTTTAAGGGGGGGGGGGGGGGGGTGGAATAACTATAGCCATTACACTGCTCTGCAGCTTGCCAATTCTGTCTCACTAATACTTTTTTTTTAATATCCACGTTGAGGCCAGTGTGTTGATGCTGGACTGAAGCAACAATAATATGAAGGTGTTTCTAAAGTCTTGTATTAGTTGGTGTCGATTCCAGCTCAGCAGTGATTTTCAAGCAAATGTTCTGGCAGATGGGCCTTGGTCAAGTTTTAGGAAATGAAAACACCAGTCGTTACCCACTGTATTTTTAGATGTGCGTGATTCGTTGCTGTGAATCTTGTAAAGTGCCACACCGCCAGAGGACACAAACACATTCGGCAAATTGCTTGACTGTAACAATTACTCGGAGGTGAGAGGAAATAGAAATCCCTTCGTGCTGAAATGGGCCTCGATGACAAATAGACCGAGGGACGTGAAAAGCAATCTTTTACCATCAATGAAAAATCGATTTCCCTCCACATTCATCTCCAGTTTATCTAAGTGATGACTATGTGGAATAGGAGACTCTCAGCATGTGTGTCCCAGGTCTGGATCCGGGATTTGGTGGCATTTGTGGTTGTTGTGATAGCTTAGATTTGGTTTACTTTTAGAGATACAGACACCTTTTCTCTCTCCCAGACAAGTAAAAGCCATGACCAGGCATTCTTACTATACTCCTTTCAGAATACCCTCCAGGTAGGTGGTGTGGGTCTCTGTCATTCATTGATGTGTATCCTTTGTGATCATTTAATCGCTATGGTCAGTTTTGAAGTAAACCAGCAAGGAGACTAGGATTTGTTTGGATTTTTGTCTTGAGTTAGAGTTTCTCCCTCTTTTTCAAGATACATTCAATTTTCATTATCTGACATGTTACTGTGTGTTTGTGATGATCCAGAAGAGCTCATCTCACAAATATGCGATTGGAATTCATACTGCTTATACCGCACTGTGATGACTCATACTTGAGTGTATTTCTCTGCTACTGGTAGTTTTTTTTTTTTTTAAACGTATTTATACTCTCGCAGTGGCAACAGGTCACTAAAGGATTAAAGGTTCTGCGCATACCTTTTCAAGGTCCAGCAGGAAACAAAGTTGAATTCAACTTCACTTGGAGGTTTGACGGCAACTTATCTAATTTAAAACGATGTTTGTGCATCCAGGTTGAGTAACACCAAGAAGCAGGCGGTGCACACAGTGATGGGAATCTGGATGGTGTCCTTCATCCTGTCTACGCTCCCCGCGGTGGGCTGGCACGACACCATAAACCGCTTCTACACCTCCGACTGCCGCTTCATCGTGACGGAGATCGGCCTGGGCTTCGGCGTGTGCTTTCTGCTGCTGATCGGCGGCAGCGTGGCCATGGGTGTGATCTGCATCGGCATCGCCCTCTTCCAGACCTTTTCCATTCAGGCGGGCCACAACGCCGACAAGAACAAGTTTAATGTCCCCACCATCGTGGTGGAGGACGCTCAGGGGAAGCGCAGGTCGTCCATCGATGGATCGGAGCCCCTCAAGACGTCACTGCAGATCACGTACCTCATCAGTGGTATCGTCTTCATCTATGACTTCCTGACTGGCTTCCCCATACTGGTGAGTTCACTGGCCCAACAACGTGAGCCCTTTTAAATGTAATAGAGCCAATCATGTCATAACTTGTCAATAATTGGCAATTTTCTAACAATTGAATTTGATATTACACAATGAAAGGACAATCAAAATGTATTTGAATTTATAAAAACCGTCAACAAAATGTCCTCTCAGTATACGTTGCATATGTTGCTCAAACATTTTACATTATTACAGAAACTCCAGGTATGTGATTATATATCACAAATGGAAGAAAAAAATGCAGAGATACATAATTTAATGAATGAATATAAAAAATACCAAAATACATAAATACAGCTGCATTTCTTAGAGATATTTTTTCCTCCAGTATTTGTGCAGTATTCTCATTATTGACAAGATATTGCATTATTTGCTTTATTACATTTGAAGTGGCAAAAAATATTGAGTTACTGACAGGTATTACATTATTAGATACTAATGATGACAAGAAAATACTAAATGAAATATAAGTTTTAGAAAGGAACAAACCCAAAATATAACAATATATGATTAAAAACGCACACACACAATGTGGATCTGGCTTTTTGATCAGTTTGTATATATTAAGAAATTAGGTCAATCAAGCTAAAAACAATATACATTTGTCTAAAAGACTGACATCCTGTCAACTCAAAGACTTTCTGAGTCTCTAACATTTCTCCTCATTTCATGAAAAAGGAACATGCCGCAGCTATATTTACACACAAATGTACAAGACAGCCTTTTTTTGAATGACATCAAACACAATTACTCAAGAAATATACAACTGCCATTACTCCTATATTATTTTATTCATGCAGAAAAGAAGTGATGGAAGCAGTATGGCTGCAGGGAAATCGACTCCATCATAAAACATTCAGTTCGGTTGATGCACTGTAAAATAACAGCAGGTCCAGCCTTAGCTGAAGCATTAAATTAAATAATTAAAATTTTTTCATACCAGCCTGTGTTACAGCCATGACTTACTTAAGTTGTGTTTGTTAATTATGCTTGTTTCCATTTTTTTATATTATTAATTGGTGCTCCTACTGACTCCATCAAATAACAACCAGGGTACTCTGTAGGGACGACAGGACCTTTTGTGACCTCTTCATCACACAAACTGTGTGTGTGTGTGTGTGTGTGTGTGTGTGTGTGTGTGTGTGTGTGTGTGTGTGTGTGTGTGTGTGTGTGTGTGTGTGTGTGTGTGTGTGTGTGTGTGTGTGTGTGTGTGTGTGTGTGTGTGTGTGTGTGTGTGTGTGTGTGTGTGTGTGTGTGTGTGTGTGTGTGTGTGTGTGTGTGTGTGTGTGTGTGCGCCAGAGGCAGAGAGCTCGGGGACCAGGTTGGTCGGAGTTACAGAGACCAGAGGAGCGCTAACAGTTTGTGGGCGGGGCCTTCTGCTGTAGTGCCTTTAATTGTACCGAGGTGTTTTATTATTTACAGCAACTTCAAAGTTTCTGTTCATCTGTCACTGTAAGTAGGCCACGTTGATGTGCGTGTGTGTGTGTTTGTGTGTGTATGCGTGTGTGTGTGTGTGTGTGTGTGGGGCGTGGGGGCCAGGCTTTAAAAACAGTTTAGCTCCCCCCCGTCACCTTTGGGAAACTGATCCTTCGAGCTCCTGCATTTGGTTTGCAAATTTTACCCTGAGGTCCTCATTCATTTTTTAACAGGTTAGTTCACTGTTTGTCAGTGCAGACTTGAGAGCCTGCAGAAAGCTCAAGGCTTATTGTTTGTGATGTGCCAAACCAGCCTGCCTGTCTTCTTTAACACAATATACTGTTATAGAGCTTTTTCAAGAAGGTACACGAGTCTGGACATTTCTCAGTTTTGCAGCATGGTTTTATATTTTCATTATTTGAATCAGAGAGTCGAATGAATTCTGTTTATGAGTACCAAAGTGTGGGAAAGCTCCCATTTCCCTTTTATGAAAGCTGTCCAACTGGGAAATTCCCCTGGGAAAGTTGGATGAAATGAATGGTATTTGAGCATGTATGTGAGAAATGTTATAATTATATAGCCCACAATTAACCTTTTTGCTATTAAGATGAAAACGTTCAGACTTGTTGTTCGCTACAAAAACGGCACTAATTCAATATGTGCAAAAGCAACGTCGATCAATAATATCGACTTCACAAGCGTAATATAGTCTGCATGTTGGATAATGTGAGTGATGGTCATGTTGTTCATCTGCTGATTTTTGCGGGGTGAAGTTTTGAGCTGTTTTTGTTCTTGTGCGAATGTTCCCAACTGGTAACCTTCTGAGTTCCCAGCTACTGTGAGATCACTTTGAAAAAAGATGTGTCTTATTGTATTTCAATTTGTGTTATTACTTCAATTCAACAGTACAATTTACACAAGTATCCAAGAAAAAAAACAATATCTAACAATCTGCAATGTAGCATGAGATAAAGGTTTCTTGAAAGCATTTTATCTTTCTGTATGCGACTACTCTTAAATGCCGTGAAGGCAAGTCTATTAAGGCTTTTAAAGTGTTCTTAAATTAAGCCTTAAAGCCACGTAACCTGTTTCCGGTGGGATTATCCAAATCTGCAGCTATTTGCAGTCTCTGCCCACCGCGAGCTGAGCCTTTCGTTTACCCCTCAAACAAAATAAGGGTCCCTCATTTAATCAGCTGATGTTTTTCCTGTTATTCATGTACCAGATCTCTATTTTTTGAGTCTGTTGCAGCTCTGCATGCCATCGTTTCTTATCTGCTGCTTCACTATTGAAGGTCCAATAAAAGCTCAGAAGAAAAAGATGATTGGTTAAACAACATTTGAAAACCATTTTTTTTGATGAAAATTATCAAATGATCCTTTCCGGCAATAGCATTTATTCATCACAGATGATCTCACGGGTCTTCAGGCACAAACACCTGCTGTTTGTGGTTCACAAAGGACACTAGAAAGTTTTTTATGAATGACTGAATTTGAAAAGATGAGGCATGAATTGGAGGACTGTGCTTTTTTTGGTTGCCACAGTTTCCCGTGACGTTGAGCAACATTACTCCTCCAGGGAACACTGCATATTGTTCCTCGGTAAGCTGGAGGAGTTCATCTGAAAAGACTGTGACAGACATAATAATGTGTGAGTGAAACAGAGAGGATTGCATAGTACAGCTGTAAGATCATTTTTCAAGTGCAGTGGCAGCAAAAACAAAGGGTCTGATAGTCGCCTTTATGACCTGATGTAATGAGCTATTTAAATGCATGGAAAGCTGTTATACATACATATGAGCCTGCCTAATAGTTTTGAACTTTACAACAGTTATAACAGCGGATGGATAATCACAGCAGAGCAGAAGATAAAAACGATTGTAAATGTGCAGTGATGGAAACACTTTTTTTTTTGTCATGCAACTTAAATAATGAATTATTGTATACAGTATATCAAAACATAGCGGTAAATACAATTTTGGACCACAGTGACAAAATACTGCATCACTGAAAAACTTCCATTACTATCGTATAAACAAAAAAAAATGAAATGAAATGTGGATAAAATGTAAACAGAGCAGCAGAGAGAGTTCGTAGTGTCCTGAGAAACTGGTGAGGCACCGGGGAAACACTGAGAAACTGTTACTGTGATGAAGAAAACCAAAGAGAAGGCTAAAGTTGCAACGATGGGAGCTGGAGGAACAAATTCATAAATAAGTTGCATCTCGGCACGGAAAAATAAATCCGTCTTATTGAACAGTGGAACTTATATATGTATTTTAGCTCCATTATATTATATTCATACTACATTCAGCTACAGTTTTAGTGAGCTCATTACCAAGGCTCTCTCTCTCTCTCTCTCGCTCTCTCTCTGCCCTGTTTGCCAACACAGCAGGACTGTCTTAACAGTTATGATTTCACTGAACTCCTGTTTACTGAAGGCGGAGCACTTCGTTAATTTTGAGCCGCCTGGCAGCAACATGAACGCTGTCCGCCTGTAGGTTACGTCAGCCTCATTCCACAATACATGCGATGCATCACACTACGTACACAGCAGCTCGTCGTTATGAGAGCTGGCTGCCGCTGCCTGCTGGAGCGTCTTCCTCCCACTAACTGATGTAACTTCAGCTGAACCTAATGAGTGAATCAGTCGTTCGACTGACCGCACAGCGCCGACAGCTCAGCTGATGTGTCACAGCTACTGTACACTACGATTATACAGCTCATGAACAAGACGAGACAGAGTTATTTTTTTTCAACTGTTGAGTTACTTTTGTTCTTCTTTTGAGTTGTAAACTAATGCTCCGAGTTTTAATGATTGGAGTCGTGTCATTAAACTAGTTTCTAACAGAAGTGAAATTATTGCTTTGAGGAACCTTAAAACCAAAGTCTGGCCATCGCAGGTGCAGCGTTATCACTGTTTGAAAGTTCTAATAACTTAAGCACACTTAATAACATCTTCTTGACTTGTGTGATGGAGGAAAACATAGCAGTTTTTGTGACCTGATGCCAAAAACATGTACCGATAAAGCCAACATTGTGTTTTATTGTCTTTGTATGTTTTGTCAGGGTTCGCTGTTTTTAGATGGATTCACCTCAGCTGGTAGGAAAGGCTTCTATTAAACTGGTGCTATTCGGCTTGATGATGTCTTTAGAACGCTGCTCAATGAGCGATGAGAGAGGTGCATTGAGCATGATGAGTTTTCTTTTTTAATCTGAGGTGGTTTTTCTCTGTGATTTGCGTAACAGCGACCGCGTGGCGCCTGTCTGCCGAGCACCGTTTTATCTTCTGGATTTTTCTTTCTATTCAATACTTGTTTGTGGGTGGTTCTGAGCCCATCTATGTGTAAACGATTTGAAACTCAGAAGACAATTAGTAGGGAAGGAAGGACTTAAATTCTCCCAAAAAGGCTCTGCGGTGAAACTGTGTTCACACGGCGGTGGTGGGTTTTTTTGTGGGAGGTGTTTGTTGCAGATGTGCCGTGGTTTTAGAGGATTTGCGTGCAGATTTTTTTTTTTACGATTATATAATGTATATGTTGGGAATTTAAAAGTGTTCCCAGTTTTCCTTGGAGAAATATGTTTTTCTAAAACTTTTAATTCGTTTTTGGCTGATTGGAGAACCTCTGCTCCGAAAAGTCATGTTACTGCCTCTACCAGCGTTTCCTCATTGCTCTGCAGCCGTCAAATACAAATATATATATATTTTAATGAATTAATGATTGGGTTTACATCCTCTATCTGGACTGCAGTGTATTGTGAACAAAGTCTAAGTTTGTGAAAGTTTCAAATCCCATTCTATACATTGTAAGGAACTTGGTGGTGTGCAGCTCTGCCATGTTTGGGCCTCAGAGTTCCAGAGCTGTACATTAATTTCCCATGAGGCGAGGTAGATCTCTGAGCTGTTTAAAGGCTGGAAACATGTGCTTGTTTATGTTGACACCAGTAATGAGACAATGCCCATTTAAAGACATGAGTGTTGTATCTGCTACCACCTACTTTGATTATATATTCTGATATAGTGTAATATCTGTTGAGCCTGTGAAGAAAGCCGGACATCCAGTGGAATAGATTTACTGTTGGTAACGTTAAAATCAGATGTGAAGGTAATAAACATTTGGAGCATTTGACAGTGTGAACTAGTAAACAGTTGCGTTGTTCGACAAGTCCTTGCCATCATTAGTGACGATTAGCATTTTGCAGCCGTTGCAAATGTTTGTTTCACCAATGTTTTACTGACCTTGCACAGGTGGTGAGCTTCGCCAGCCTGAAGTTTGACCGCTCTTACAACTGGATGGTGCTGTGCGTGCTGTGGTGCTCCATCGCACAGTCCATCCTGCTTCCCATGTTCCTCTGGGCGTGTGACCGCTACCGGGCCGACATCCGCATGGTGTGGGAGAAGTGCGTCGCCATAATGTCCAATGACGACGTGGACGAGGGTAAGTGTGTTTTCAGGCACTCCCTCCCCTGCTCCCATCCCGCCTCCTTTTCTCCCTCCTCGTCCTCACCTGATGATATGTGGATGTTAAGCCCCGTTCTGCTGAATTGTCAGTGAAGATTAGTGAGAGTGCCGAGAGGAAAGCGAAGCTTAAATGTTTTTAAAGAAACGCGCACAAACAAAATATGCAGAAGCAGGTCTCGAAAGATGTTTGAGATGCTCATGACGTGAGAGTTCTGGACTCCGTCAGGCCATGAAGATCACAGTAGAAAGTGTGATCTGTGATCCTGAACGGTTTTCAAATTGTGGAAAAAGTTAAAACTCGCCCTCCCTCTCACACTGTAAGATCAAAATGATTGCTCTCTCTCATCGTAAACTATTTCATTTTTAGTTTTTGCATTGAAGCTCTTTAGCCTCTATTACACTTTCAATTGATTGTGTTTGAATAAAATGTGTCGATAATTAAATGCTAGTCAGAGCCTTCACTTCCTTTATCTTGATTTCTTATCAAAAACCTAAAGAAAAACATCCAGATGAGAAAAAGCTTCCCATGACTCACTGATTTTTCCTTCTGACACCCCCCAGGACAAACTCCCCCCCACACTTTGAAAAATACTGTTAACATCAAGCAACCACCATCACTTCATTTCATGGCCTTCAGCTCAGTATAGTTTTGCCTTTTCAGGAGCAAATTCTGCTAATGTTCAGTTTTAGTCACATGCGTTCACACGTTTATATATTGAACTTTTCCTGCATTTCAATTCATGTTGTGGTCTTGCTAATAACTATGAAGCAGATAAGTACATAAACTCACCAGACACCCCCACAATGTAAATGTGGTAATGGCTGTCATGGGGTGATGTAACAGTTCAGAATATTCTGCAGTAGATTGAGTTTTAGCTACATTTCTTCATTAAGCTTTCCAAAGGATGTTTTACAAATAATATAAGCTAAAGTAATTAAAAGAAATTACATCACTTTTGTACATTTATCTTGTGCTTTACAGATGTATAATGCATAAAATAAATGTGAAGCACAGTTTTGTACGGCTGCAATTGTTTCGCTGTGTTTCATTGTAGCTGGAGGTCAGACCTCGGTGGTCAAATGTTATCATGTGACCTATCATGTGACCTTTGTTGTCAGGAGATGAACTCGAAGTGACAAGTGTCTGTGTAATATCTCTCTTCTTATTAAAGATATATACTCTGTGTTTATTGTACATGCTCTGCACTTTTTTTTTTTTTTTTTTAAAAGCTTGCTTTTTCTCTGCCATGTCACTGATATTAGTCAAACAAAGGAAAACATTGACCTTTTCTCTTTTTTCAGTCTGATGCATTGAAACTGAGCAATCTTCCTTTAGATGAATAAAACTAAATGGTTCCTCATTTATTTCAGGAACCAGAGTGAAACTGGAGCAATTGCTAAAGAGCTGAATATCTCTCTTTTTTTGTCATTATGATGGTCATATTTCCCTCAAGTCACTGAAGGATAGAAACAACTTTCTGGTTAAAGAACTAAAACACACAATGTTTGAAATGTTAAAATTTTTATTTGCTTTTATTTATATTGTTTGCTTTACCGTTATTTGTACGATAGGGATTCCCCCTGCAAGTATTAATTGAACCCACTAAAGCTGAATGAAAACGGTTCAATACATGTACCTACATCGATCTTATCCGAGAAACAAGGGCTGAAAATGAAACATTTCACCAACGAATCACAGACACTTCAACTAAATCTGCTCACAAAATTAGGTCACATGATAATCATAGATAGGCTGGTGCACGGGGTCCACGCTCGCCCCAGTTCATACAAACCGACGACAGTGTGAACCGTCTGTCTTTTCTTTTTTCTTTTTTCTTTTTCTAAACTTTTGGCACTGTTTAAACTGAACCCGATCTGAACCTTTCTCTCCTGTTTCTAACCCTCCAAACCTCTTGACCCCCCCTCATGACTGCTCCTTGTCCAGCAGGAGTCTGAAAAAACAACACGAGGCAGTCTGTCGTCTGTGTGATAATTAACACTGCCAGTTCTCTGCTTTTTTTTCCAGAGGGCTTGCCATGTATAACTCATCTCAGTTGTATGTATAAGGATTGTTTCTTGTTTTTTTTTTTTTTTTTTCTCTTTTCTTTTTGCTTTTTTCCCCCCACTGAAGCTACTGACTTGCATGCCAAGCTGCCTGTGCAAATAGCTCCCTCCATCCTTCATCCTTTTGGGCCAACATTTTTTTGAATATTAACATTTTGCATCATCTCCAATTGATCTGTAATGAACATAAATGCAGTTCTTGGGAACATACACGCGCAAAGTATCTACTTTTTGTGACATTTTTTTCCCCTCGAAATGTGAGCTTGTACACTCGGAGCTTGTTTATAATAACTATGCTCATCATTTGGCATGGTTTGAACATCCAGCGACAATAAGGGGGGGTTTTACATTCCCTCACTAATCATTTAAACTAAACTCTTAAACCCTTGGTGATTTTTCTTGCAATCCTTTTCCACCTAAAATTACTAATCCTAAGCAGAGCCATAGAAAGAGCCAACGAATCAGAGAACAATTGAACTTGTCTCTCTTATCGTATTCGTCTGTCTGTCTGTCTGTCTTGTGTATTGAGTCCCTTGCTCTCTAATCCTGACGTTCGTACTTTTCTGCACTTTGCAGAAAACAGCCAAGACGGAGGAATTCATGCCGACTTAATATATGACAGACCGTATGACTATAGCTCGGCGCCTGAAATCGTGACGGTAGACCATAATGCCAAGTATGAGTTCTCAACCTTAGAAAGGGGGGTTCTGCAAGGGTATCCATTGAGGGAACAACAGGAAGATAAAATGCAGTATTTGCAGGTATATTTTTTTATTGATTTTCTTCATTTCTTTTACTTGATCATTTGAATTATTTCTAAATGACAATTCATTGTTAATGTGCATGACCAAATGGCCTTGTTTGCCGATACAGCATCTTGCCTGATTATTCTTTAATATTTTGTAACAGTGTCTCTCCAAAATATGTCAAATACATTTTTTTTCTCTTTTCATTTGAATCAAAAATATACTCTGGCTGACTAATGTTTGGTAAATATGACCATCAGCAGTCTCATGAACACATAAAATATACTTCATATATAACAAGTACTGCCTTTGCTCTGGACCTACAAGCTGGTTTAATAGATTTCTATCGAATAAGAGGGTAAGAGCTCAGTACAAGACTTACCTTCTACATTTCAGGAATCCCTGAAGGATTTCAGGGAAGTACCTTAAACATCTGTTCATGTTCTACCCAAAAGCATTGTGTCCATTGGATCCAGCATCCATCCCATTCAGACGCAGTGAAACAGTGAAATGCTCATTTTCAGCTTGCATTAATGAAAAAGCTTGTTCTTACATGCAGTCTTTGAGGGCAATTCAACAGAACCTGCACCTCTTCTCTGATTCCAATGCCAATCATCAGTAATCTGCATCGCCTGGCCCAGTGTGGATCAATGTGGCTCCTAATTGTTAGAGTACAGTTGATTTTGGTCTTGAAGACTGCAGTCAGAACACATGAGTATAAAATGGATCTTTATTATACATCCTAACACTGTGTCATCTTTGTGTTAAACTTAAGGTCTCTCAGTGGAGACCGAAGCCCAAGCTATCACATTAACTATCTACAAAAAAATAAAAAATAAAGATTAATTGGTTCTGCACCCCAAATGTCCTGCTTCAGAACAGACATTTCAAAAACCAGTGGACCCAAAGAGTCAAGTCTCTATTCAGTCCCACTTTTTAACAAGTCTTGAAACAGAGATGTATACAGTAGCCTTCACAAACCATAACTTCATCCATTGTTTTGTGTCGTATACGACCCTTCACAATGCAGTTGGTTCGTGTGTGTGTGGGTGTGTGTGTGTGTGTGTGTGTGGGTGTGTGTGCATTTGTAAATGAACTGCATTTTATTTTGTATTTCAGTTGCAGGAAGATTTGAGTAAATGACAAGCATTACATCTGCTGCTCCTGAAGGCTTTAAAGCCCTCACCGGCCTCGACTTCACAAACCCTTCAGGTCGTTTATCAGTAAGCAGCACCTCCAGGTGAGAACTGCCCCGGCACTTCTCACCTGGTTTGGTAGTAGAATAATGGTTTCCTGGCTTTGTGCTCTCTGTCTGTCCCTCCATCTGAGTCGGTCCTGCATCTTGTCATTCTAATGCCTGTGCTGCCCTCTGCTGTTCCGCCTCCTCACTCTACAACACTCAACGCTACTGTATCGTCTGCTGTTTTTATTCTCTCTGCCTTCACTCGAAGCCACCACAAGGGGGCAGGCTGATATCAGTCTTGAGGTTCTTGACATCACCTTGACAAACCCTCTCTCTCTTGCTTAGTTGTCAGAGCAGAACCAAATGTGAGTATAACATGTAGGCAACTATCAGCCTTTGCAGTTTTCCATTTATAGAGGAGGTGGATGCTGTTATCACTCTGCTAATGTATATTCCAATGAGGGAATCATTTAAAAAAATTCAAATCAACACCTTGTGCTACTGGAAGGATTATACACAAGCAGGACTGTCAAAGAAAAACCTGCATGGAAGTTGTATTTATTGATAAAAGCTCTACATTATTGCTAATGCAAATCTGTCTCAGTGTAATTATTTGTGTTAAGAATCCTGCATGCAGTCCGTAGAGTTGATCTAGTTTACTGAGGCAGCGTCATGATGCTCAATGATTTGTTGTTGCCCTTGAATTTGTATTTGGACTGGTGCTGTTTAAACACTGAAGGCTGTGCTCTGTGTCTTTTTGCGTCCAGGTGCCCCCTACAAGAAGATACTCCCACGACGAAACCGACATGTGGACCAGCGACCGGATCCCCTCATACCTGCACCGCTGGGGCTCCACCGAGGACATGATAGTGAGTGCCCATTACAGCTGCACCTTGCCGCGCCACGAGAGGCGCAGGAGCAGCCTGGTCTCCTACCACGAGGAGAGCCACCATCACCATCACCCACACCGCAAGCGACGGCGCTCTGAGGACAGCATGCACTCCCTCAGGCATCTGCCGCGCGTGGTGTGCGGCGGGGAGCGCTACGAGGACGAGCTGCGCTGCTTCAGCCGCGACGAGGTGATCAACTTCATAGACGAGACGCCGCTGCCGAGCCCCAGGAAGAGCCCTCGGCGCACATCCACCATCTCACTCATCCCCAACGTGTACGAGCAGCACGCCGTCATCCTCCCACACTTCCCGCTCACAGACTTTGAGCGCGAGCCTCAGGTGCTCCGGCGGCTCTCGGAACACAAACGGAGCAGCAGCAGGAGCAGCAGCAGGGGCAACTCGCCCGAGGCCTCCCCCAAACCGGACAGACCCGCCGGAAAGAAGAGCCCCGGGGCCAGCAGCTCTGGGAAGGGCTGTCGGGAGCGCCCCCGAGAGGGCAAGCGGCACGGGGAAGGGGGCTCCCCTGGGCGCAGCCAGCAGACTCCGGGACATTCTGGAAGCAGGCCCAGGACAGGTGGGGGTGCCGGGGCCGCCGGGGGCGCACACTGGGGGCATCAGCAGCACCTGAGCAAAGCTGAGAGTAAAGGAAGCACGAACAGTTTTGTAAGCACACCCTCGGCATCGTCCTCGGGATACATCACCTTCCACTCTGATTCTGTGGGCTCCACCTCCTAAAAGCTGCACCACCTCTTGTTAATATTGTTATTATCATTATTATTAAACCTATTGTTAGGATGCAAACATGAAAAACATCACTGGTCACCAGAACCCTGGAACATGTCAGTCTTTTTATTACTTGTGCCACAAATCAGTTTGACTACATCTGTTGTGTTGAATGGCCTTCGGCTCTTTGGACATGTTCTACATATAAAAGCTGGTCTGGTGGTGCTGGGAGTCAGCTTTCATGACAATATCCACTGCAGACACTTTTCTCCAGCATTGACACAGATAAATAGTTTTGACATGGTGTGATCGTTCTTTTTTCTGGTTTTAATGAAAAGCCTAAAGAAGTGAAATAGGCAGAAGTCCGGGAGGTGGGTTATTATCTGTCTTTTGCTCTTTTTCCACTCTATTTGGCCTGTATGAACTGTGTGTTTGGGTATATGAACACAAACATTTGATTACTTGAATTTAACTTTGAGAATTTGACACATTCATTTTGCATTGATTATATTATTCACAACACATTACATACATTTTGAGCACCCATTAGATCAAATTCAGAGTTGTTATCCCAGACATTTGACATAGTTTTACAGTTACCGTGTGAGATATTGAACCGTGAAAAATCCCCGAAATCCTTAAAGAAAATGTGAAGTAATTTTATGAAGAGGAATGAACATGTGTTGTATATAGGAAGGATATTGGATTCATGGTTTTGGTGTTTTCTGTTGAACAAATTTGTTGTATAATTATTCTTATTAATTTGTACAATGTTTGTTTTATCTTTGGAAATCATGGAGTGTAACGGTTGCTCACTGCATATAAATAGAAAACCATCAGATTGACACGAGAGGTTGCTTTGTCCTCATCCATGGAGCGCGTCTGCCTCAACTCTGCTCTCATTTGTTTCAGTACCTTGTTTGACATCCTGAGTCATGAGATCTGAAGCCAGAAAGGACTCTGAACTTGCATAAGAAAGAAGAGTAACTCAGTCAAATGTAGCACATTCACTACGGAAAGGCAAGATTTTACTTGATGTTCTCACATTTCGGAGTCAAATTACATGTTTCCAAGGGGATTCCTTCAAGAATCACCTCACGCTCAGACAAAAGCAGGAGTCTCTGTCGGGATTCCTTCAACATGATCTAATCTGATCTCACTTGTAACCTCAGATTAAAAGTCTTAAAGTGGGTCTCGGAATGATGGATGAACTCTGTGGATGTTTTCAGACTGTGGTGTTTCCTTTTTTTTTAATGGCGTATTTACAAGGCAACATGAAACATAATTTTTTAAGTATCCATAAAGCTTCGGTTGGAACGGTGGCGAGAATAACATTCAGATTAATTTCCACATTCAAACACACAAACGGCACTGGATTTTAACAAGAAGACTCAAGAACAGGCAAAACTGAGTGTTAAAGACGGATCAAATGACGCTGTGGTTACAAGATGTTCTCGTATAAAACTTGAGTTCACTGCACAAAAACAGTTCAGATTTTATTGCAGGATGTTTGTTTTCCTTCAACCAAACTGTTAATTACCCAGATAGAGAAGAAGCAGAGAATCTTTCGCTTCATACGGACATTGACTGCTAACATGAATGTATCTGCTCAAATCAACTGCAAGTTCTCAGAGAAATTCGAGTACAAGGAGAAGATCCGATGAGATCAAACTTTCCCTTTGGACAGCCTTATTAATTTGTGAAACTTTTGTTTTGTTGCCGTTACCATCCAAGTATTGAAGTTGCACGTGTTTTGCATATATGTTTTTAATCATTAGCTGTAATTTCGATGTTTCTTTTTCAGTCCCAAGTATTAGTGTAGCTCACCGCAGCCGGGTACATTTGCTGAGATGTGACTTTATTTGGAAACACAACAACACACCATCCCCTGTCTGACTTTGCTATGTCATGAACTTGTTTGCGTTCTGTTGCGTTTACGATATCAGTCTATAATTTTGTAACATATTGGAAGATTTATGGCTCAAATACGAATGATGTTAACTGTTCTGATTTTTCTTGTTCAGATGATGACTTTGTTCAAAAGATTTGACTGATTAAATTCACAAGACGATGCCTCCGTGTGTTTTGCTGCAGATACCTTTAGTTTCTCACTGTGGCGTGCATATTGCTGGGTTTATTCTTCTTTGTGCATTGTGTTGATCCTTCCAAGATGCACTGATCCTTATTGAAGTAGGATCAGGCCAAGGCTTGATGTTTTACACATGAAACTCAAGATGATTTTTAATCACTATTGCCGTTTTTCTTTTTTTGCAATCTCTTTCTTTTATAAAATTAATTTTTGTTGAAGCAACAGAGTTCATGGATTTTAGATCTTCTTTCTTCGGATGTTTTCAACAGATTTGTGTGAAAGAGGAATCTAGCGTCATGTCAAACACTTGTAAAACCTGTAGTAACATGGAACTGGGCTTTTGACAAGTTAATTGAAAAACTGATGTAAAAATTACACAACGTGATAATTGATGATGGTAAATTTTTATAGTTCTGGCTTTGCACCTTAGGCTGTTTAGGGTCCTGTAGAAAAGCTTATGAACTACTGAAGAAGCAAAAAGTTGAATAAAACAATCAATCTAATATTGATGGTGACCCTCCAAAGCGAAGAAGCTTCAACAGTGAGAACTCAGCCTGCAAAATTGAACAGTTAAACTGTTATTTTTCCCACTTCGTAGTTCAAATATTAAATGGAGACATCAGTTATGGGATTCGTATTTATAACTTCACAGTTGTTCTGCAACATCTGCAAATCTTTTCAAGGCACAAGAAGCTCACAGTCCATGCGCTTCCTCTGACGCTCACAGTGGAAAACATTGTCAATTCAGTTGAATCAGTAGTTCGGGATGTGCACAACCCATTGAGTTGTGTTGGTAACTGTCAGTTCTGCTCCTCAGTGTCAAGTGCTGTGTCTCCATGACAACAGACACAACTGAACCTAATCTACTTGACAACACACACCTGGGGAGTAACTGCACCTTAAATTACCTTTTCTTTATTACTGGTTCTTCACAATGAAAGCATTTAACAGGCAGTACACACGTTGTATTCATACAAGAATGCTTGATCTTTTACGGGAATGAACATTCATATTTCTATACTATCTTGATAACGTCTCAATTATGTTTAATGCAGGACCTCCAACATGTCATTTGAGGATCTATATGATTTCATATTATACATTCATTAATATTTGTAATCCAGTTAATCCACCTTTGGCTCATACTGGAGCAAAGCCGAGCTGACGCTGGAAGAAGGAGCAAGGTACATCCTGGATTAGTTAATAGTCCATCAAAGACAGAGACAGACACTCACAATCACACCTCAACTTAGAGACAACAGTTCACTTTAAACACGTTTTCTGACTGTGGGAGAGAACTTCTGGAGAACATGAAAACTGTAAGTCCGTTAAAACCAAGTGTCAATCAATGTTCATAAGCAACCGCCCATCCGATATTGATACCTATGTAGTTAATTGATTCTTTTATTCATTCATTCATTCATTCATTCAAGGCATTATAGACTTGAAGGCAAGCTTTTCCAACGACTCCGGACTTACTGTTCAAACAGGCTCAAGGGAGCGCTTGCTCCTTGTGTGTTTTACGTTTTCCATGCTTAACTCTTCCGTCAAGTGCGTCAGTGTCTGTCTGAGACTCACTTTACGAGCAAAGTGAGCAGAACAGAGCGTCTGCAGCGCACTTCATCCACGTCTGCTCGGTTATGAGCGCCTGACTGAGTCCAGTCTGATGCTAATGGCCCCACTTTTCTGTTCTCCTCCTCCCCTCGGCTCTCAGCTCCACTGTGCGTCATTAATATCAAAACATTGTTGAGAAGAGTTCATAGAAGTTCTTAGAAGAAAGTTGAAGGTCATTCAGACTGAATGTCACGTGGCATTTTCTTTCTTGGTTGCATTAAACAGACTATGGGCTGCAGGCTTCTGCTGCTCTCATTAAAAGGCTTTGGCATTGGAGGGAGGGGAAATTAAGAGGATTTATGGGATTGTGCGCTGATCCGACCAAACAAAAAGGAAGGCTACTTTGGAGAGTTGTACTGGACTGTAACGCTTACTTTTTAAGAGCAGGGAAAAGAAAATGTCCGAACCAAGCGTGAGTGTTTTGTTTTTCCTCGCAACCCTCCCATACGAGAGTCTGTGGTGTCTTTTCAGCAGCGCGCCATCTGAATGAGCTGTGGGCGTTTCAGCGATTCTCCTCGCTGTAAGGTGCCATCCTCTCCAAGGCTGCTCCCGAACACACACTTTATGACACAACTGCCACGGCAGCGGAAGAAGCAAACTGTGGGAGGCTGACTGCTCGATGTGTTGTCATGCGCAACAAGTCCCGATACCCAAACACAATCTTGTTTGCTGCAGGTTTGAATCAAAGCAACACTAAGTTAAGCATTAAAGTCACTAAGCTCTTGCTCGCACTAATGCTACTATAAATCTGCATGTATATAGAAAAAGAACTGGAATGGGATATAGACTAGATTATTATAATTTTTTTTAAACGCGCACGATTTACCTTTTCACAAGTGTCACACTGACCCCCCAAAACTTGCATTTAGATTATCTTTTTTTTAAATCCAATTATTATTGTTTAATATCTTTGTCCAGGTTGAAATATGTCCGTCAAAGAGCGAGAGTGTGGCGTGTAATCAACCGCCCGCAGCAGAAAATTGTCGAGTTGTCAAACAAGCGTGTGATTTGCAGGGCACTGTTTCGGTACTTACGCGTGAAACATGAGAAGAATGGGAGAAATGAGACAGCTGAGTCCGTTTTCCCCACTAAATAGCGACTCTGCAACTACAGCTTAAGTTTGATGTGGAGTAAGTGGAGTCGTTTATTGAAGTGAAATCTGTCTGGTTTAATTTGTATACATAGTAACGTGTGATTCTAATTAACAGCTACAACTACAAAAATGAGCAACTGCAGTTGACTGTCATGCAGGTTTTATTTTTCCACGTATCGTCTCTCTTATAAATGTATCTGCCACAAATAAACATTCAGAAAAATAATGTAATAAAGACCATTGCGTTACAATTTTGTGCAACACGATATTTGATCCATTGTTGTAATAAGATTACCAATAATTAGCAATAAATTACTGCAAGGAATTAGCAGTTGAAATACAACGACAGCATATAATGCAATAATATATAAACAAGGCTATATCTTTGGAAATAAATACGTTTTTGTGCAGGTTTTGTGCAGTTTGCTTATCAAAAAGAGATATAATGGATTAGATTGCCATAATTTTCATTCAATCATACCCAATGTGCAACACTCAATTTTGGATGTGAAAATCCTTTCATTTTTCATTTCAAGAGGTATCTAACTGATGGTTTTAGGCCATCTGGGTCAGGTTAGTGAAATGATAATAACAGTTAAGTAACAGCCCGTTACTAACAGGTAACCCAAATGTGTCCTTTTTATACAAAGGTTTATTGTTTGCGTTACTTGTTGCTCCTGAAGAAAAGGGTATTTTAGCAGCTTCCAGTACTGTCACTGTAACGGGACCTTCACCAGTGAAGTGGTGAAGTGATCGGGAACTGGAAACAACTTCTACTGTTATTGAACATTGTCAGGCAATATTTTCTCTGTATGTTTGGTTTACACTTCCAGTTTGGACCTTCTGGCAGTCCGAATTTGGACCACATGCTGCATGTTTGGCACTTCCATTCAAAAAAAGTTAGAACGATACTTTCCAGGAGATCACCAGGCTATATTTTGGTTGAAGTAGACAGGACACTCTTTTGACACTTTTATTAGGAAAATAATGCATTTACATTGTAAACTATAAGACATATTATCTTTCTATAAGCCAATTATATACAATCAACATTGAAGTCACGTCATTTCTACCAGGGCCTCCACACACTCTGTTGAATGTTTACAACTTCATTTCTGTGGCTGTGAAAGTCAAAGTTTTTCAGACTGGCGTTTTTATCAGTGGTGTTTCCCGTAGGTACCGAGCAGAGTCCAGTCTGTACGGCTCCAGATGGCTGGCATGCGTCTTCTCTCGGTAGTACAACCGATGTGGATGCCCTTTCGAGCTTCAGAAGAGCGGATTGGAGCGTCTTTCTGTCCTCGGGTCTGTCTGTGGACGGAGGAAGCCGCTGCGCCCCAGCCTGCGTCTCCTCCAGGTCCCGGCCGCTGTCCATGGTGCTGGAGGCTCCGACTCTCTTCCGTGAGCGGCACAGTTTGTTTGAAAGCTGCGATAACATCCAGTGGTCGCTCCCGTTCAGGCCTCCTGCCATCAGCAGGTACTGGTTGACGTTTGCGAGACAGCTACGGAAGCCGGTGTTGAAATCAGAAAAGTCCGATGCTGCCGCAGTGACTGGAAGGAATAGAAAGACGCGTGAGGACGGCTTAGAAACGCATGCGTGACGTTTTACGCGTAATATTGTGCACAACACTCCCCTGAATGCATCCATAAAACTGAACTTTGGCTCTTTGAAAACATGTTCTACTAAATACTCACAGCTTTGGATCTTCTGCATGTTCCTCAGATGTTTCACGGTGAGCTCCAAGATGTCTGCTTTTTCCAGTTTGCGCTTCCGAATCTAAGTGAGGAAAATGCAACATTAGACATATTCTCACGTCATAGTCAACTGCGTTGAGATATCGACTGAAGTGGTTCATTAGATGCAACGAAACACGTAAGAGTAACACTCACACTGGTGCTGTAGTAGCTCTCCAGGAGAGACTTTAGTTGGTCCAAACACTGGTTGATCCTCGCTCTTCGCTTCTTTTCCATAAGAGGTTTGGATACCTGTAAAAAAGAAAACAAACTCAGTACTGCACACAACACACACACACACACACACACACACACACACACACACACACACACACACACACACACACACACACACACACACACACACACACACACACACACACACACACACACACACACACACACACACACACACACACACACACACACACACACACACACACACTTTAAGTCCAGTGATTCTTGAAGAACTTTTATACGCACTTTGTTTCCAGGTCTGGATTTTTCTGCGCAATCTGATGTGGCCACCATTCTCTTAGCCCTACTTTTGGTTCCCTCGTAATGAGTCTCCCCGTATCTTTGCTCCACGGAGTGGTGGAGTGGATCTTGAGTGGGTTTATATGGAGACACCTACTTAACATCTCAATGCCATCAGTCCCGCCTGTCTCTTGCGCTCAAATGAGCAGCGGCGGGCGTCTTTTGTCAAACAACCAAGTACTTAAACTCATCACGGTTTTCAAAACATGTATTTTCATAGCGAGATGATTCAGTGTTTCTCTGTTTTTCTAGGTCAAATACAAATAGGCACATTCTGCAATAATTGTTTTTGTACAGCTTTATTTATTTTTTTGTCCACTAACAGTAACTCCATAACAAAGGCGCACGTGCAGACCTGCGAGGAAAATCAGATATGATTCTGGAAGCTTTGTCAACTCTATAACAAATTAAAAACATATAAAAAAGTATTTTGTACTGCATAAACCAACCTATACGCGCAGTACAATGCGCTGCGTGATGAGCAGGCCTGCACTCAGTGGAGATGCCCAACCGTCAACGTGTGTGGTGAAAAACCAAAATGAAGCGTAGAAATAATAAACATTATTGTAATGCTTGTGCATGGTGCGCGCAGTGAAGACCATTGAATCCCGTATTCAGTCTTTCACATGTGAGTTTCACGCCACCAGGCCGAAGGCAGCACCGTGGTAATTCTCTTCATGTTCCCACAACATCTCGATTTTCTGGTGGTCACTGACAGTAAAACGTTTGCACCTGCAAATCTTATTACACCAGCGAAACTATTTACACTCTGTGCTATAGGCAAACGGTGCAGCTAGGTGCTTTGTGTGCGCATTTAAACACAACATACACATGGAGTAAAAGCGTAGGGAGATTTGGGATACCTTTAAGACACTTTTACAATTTTAAGTTTCTTCGGCTTTTGTGCGTCACCAGTTTTTGTCTTCATACCAGGCTCAGAGAGGCACCGAGGAGAATCGCGGGCCGCCCCTTGTCCTTGGTCCCTCGCCTCCCGATTTTCCACACTGCTTCCTGAAAGGGCCCAAGGCTTGGGAAAAGTCATACCAGCTGAAACAATGTGTTGGCTATAGGCTCAGTGCAGTCCAATGCGCATCTTGTGCTCACACACAGACACCCTGACTCTCATAGGTGGAAAAACTAAATTGAAAAGTTCGGTTTTGATAATATCACTGAAGGAAAAGCTTTACAATTACTACTACTACTACTACTACTACTACTACTACTACTACTACTACAAGTTACATTTTGTGACGTTTCACTTGGATTTCAATTTGTTTAAATTCATGAAAGATTCGCATTAAAACACATTTCCCAAACAAAATACCACAAAAGAGATGCAATTATTTTTTTCCTGTTAAATGAATGACATAATTGGCTATTAAAGAACACAACTGGTTTGAATGAAATGTTATTACAAATTGCAAGAGAACAAGAGGAACAAACTGGATTTTAAAAGTAGTTTACAACAGTATGTATATTGTGCCTAAGTACAAGTTAAAAAACAAAGATAGAAATGGGTCCAGTTAGATAGATAGATAGATAGATAGATAGATAGATAGACAGACAGACAGACAGACAGATAGATAGATAGATAGATAGATAGATAGATAGATAGATAGATAGATAGATAGATAGATAGATAGATATATAGATAGATAGATAGATAGATAGATAGATAGATAGATAGATAGATAGATAGATAGATAGATAGATAGATAGATAGATAGATAGATAGATAGATAGATAGATAGATAGATAGATAGATAGATAGATAGATAGATAGATAGATAGATCTTGCAGGCCCTCCAGTTCACCCTGTATGCAAAGAGCCCGTGTTAAACTGACTGCTGGCCCGGGCAGAGGAGGGGCATATTTGTATTCAGTCTGAGGAAAAGGGCACATGAAAAGAGGCCAATTTATTGTAACGTGCCATTGATCTTTTCTCCTGCTCTGCTTTGTGACCACAGTGAAGATAAATAAACGATTCTCGATAATCTCTTCTCGAGACCAAGAACAGAACCTCTTCTCTTCATTCTGCTTTGACAAGCTCAAGTTTGTACAATCCAGTTTGATGTTACTGTATTTGTAAAACAAAACAAAACAAAACAAAACAAAAAAAATTAATAAATTTGAACTCTGAATTTGACGTATCTGTTCCTGTATCTCTAATACAACAAAAATGGTCATGATTTGGATTCCATGTGAAATCCTTTGCAGGAAATACTGCAAATATGTTATAGGTAAAAAGGTTATTTTTTCCGCTTTAAAAGTCGGCAAACACACACTACTGTATACAATTTATAGGCTACCATAAAATAATGAAGACAAATATTGAGTAGCAACTTTAATTTAATTGGATGCGAAAGTAGTTATTTTTGCGCATTTAACTTCTTTATTCTGATTGGTGTATTGATGCTTAGCCCCATGTGTAAATTCGCATCTTGTTATTTCGTTGGGTGTTTTATTTCATAGTTCTTGCTTTGTTGTAAAAAAACAACACACAACATAATTTCCGAACGTCCTAGAAAAGGTGTGAATAAGGAGATAGCCAATGGTCTCAAGCCATCAGGTGTCACTGAAGCGGATAAGCTGTCACAGAAATAGAAAGAAGAAAACTCTAATCTTTGGTTTTTCGTTATAATATGGGTTTAATCCCATTTTAAAACTTTCAGTTCTCCGTTTTTTTATATGCGAGTTGTGTTCACGTATGATTGAATATATGATTTATGGAATGGCCATATAGGTTTTCCAAACGAATACCAGCCAATGTTAACTGTATTGTGCATAAATAGGGGCAAATATGTTTTCAGGTTAAATACGTCGGTCAGGTGCAATGAAGTGTTTTAATTGGATGATTATTACCAACCCACCATAGACAGGACCAGTTGTGTAGGCGCCATGAATTTAATATCCACGTCATGTCGTATTGTTCATATAAATAGATTGGCCTCACATAAGTCAGCAAATAGAAATCAACTGAAGCACTTGGTTTGTGACAGCGAACACTAATTGTTCTAATACCGATAAATTGTATACGGTGAAGCATTTAATCGGTATTAAAATTGGCGGAGATGCTCTGGGGTTTGAGGGTGATATGTCTTTTGTCCCTGCTGGACGCCACATTATCTGCACTTTCACGCCTAGTTTTAACACAAGACCGTGGAAAGGCCGATTTCAGCGTGGAGCCACACCAGTCGCACGTCTTGTTCTTGTGCGACACAGAGGAGACATTTCACCGCTGATTACTCGGTATAATTTCAATTAGTGTTGGCTCTTCACGTTCGGATCAAAAGAACAAGAGGGCAAATTTGCTATAATAAAAGGAAGGGGTGTGTAGATTTATTAACATGGACTCAGTCTGCGCAGAGGGAATGCAGCCAAACTTTCAAATAGTTTCCCTCGAACACCACAACTCACTTCTCTCATAACGTCTCATGCCATCATCTATGTTTAACAAAGGCGCAGCAAGAAACGAGTGTCCCAAATGGGTATAATAATGCAAGTACCGTTAGAAGACAAGTTAAGTGTATGTTTATAAAAGGGATCGGGCTTTTGGCTTCACTTTCACTTTTCAGCACCCTGTCATTCATTAACCCCACTGGAGCTTTGTCATGTATTCCTGCCGGAGGAGACCTGACAATGCTGCTGTAATAATTAGACTACTCGGGGAACTTGTTAACAACAATTAGTGAAGCAATTACGCAATTACTGCAATAAACTTTTTTTTTTTCCCCGAGAGGCAAAGCGATGCATTTGCAAGTCAATGGTGAGTTCGACACCTGACAGCACAAGAGAACGATAGAGGGAAGCTTACTTTTACGGTTAATTTAAAAACATAACTGATTTTCAACCTTAATTTTCTAAATGATTATCCCACAGCCATCTATATGACAAACAATAATTATTCTATATAAACATTAAAGGAGATTGAATTCATGTGAATCGATAAACAGAAAGTCTTCCACTTGGATGCACTTTGCGCATTGCGTCAGTAGGTTAATATCTGCATGGCTCTGCACAGCCTGGTTAAAATATGCAAACCCTGGTCCATAATTCGGCTCACCGTGAGCGCAGCAAATCGATGTACCGCCTTCCATTCACATGGGCCCGGGGCCGCAGTGGACTCACATGCATGCGCATTGTGCAGCGACAAGGCCACATTCAAACGGCAGCAGGTACATGGGCAGGTGCACTGCAAAAATATGAGAAATATTGACAGGATTCTGTGAAAAGCCACGCGACAGGCCCTTTGGCGAAGCTCTGATCAAACATCAAATAGAAATGGCATCATGAATTTCTATAGACTGGCCCACGGGTTATTTAAAGACTTCTTACTTTGGTCTGGGGACACAATGACCGCTGTTTGCCTGTGTGTGCCGGGGTTAGCGCATGAAAAGACCAGGGCTTCACATTAACATCGCTTAAGGTTTTCTCAAGGGCCGAAATGAACTGACTGGAAAGTAACTTTATAACTCGCTGGAGGATGAAGCCTTTGTCGAGCTCCCAACTGAAAGACACAGGCGCCAAACAAAAGGGAGAGGGCCTTTGTTAAACACCAAAGCGCATGGGTATTGATTCGCCTTGAATTGCAAAACATCTGCCATTTACTCTGAACGACTAGAGCGAGATTTGAATAAGAAAAACCAAGCAGACTTTGGCGCTCTATCTTTAGTCGTGCGTAAAAACAACAGTGATAAGAGCAACGTGGCCATTAAAGACTTGGATTGAGATTAAAATCATATTTTCTTAATATAAACAGCCAAAGGGGGAAAGTTATCTGCTATGTGGTTCATGTAGTCCACTAAATCCAGTATAGATAGATAGATATATAGATATATAGATATATAGATAGATAGATAGATAGATAGATAGATAGATAGATAGATAGATAGATAGATAGATAGATAGATAGATAGATAGATAGATAGATAGATAGATAGATAGATAGACATTCAGATGTGCATGTTACAATTATAGTACTCATCAAGAGTCTCAAAGACACTGACAACATAATTTAAAAGGAGCTATACTCATGAACAAATAGGACCAAGGATGACAGTTGGATAATAGAAACCCAAGGCCTCACGTCATGAGGGCTTTTCTATTAAGTTAGGTTATGTTTAAGAAAACCCCATATGGCCACCAAACGCAAACAGCCTCCATTTAAAGTGTTTTGTTTTTTCCTCTATTCTGCGCTAATGGATGGCCCAGTTGCTCTCCAAGGTTTTTTTTTTCCCATGGTCTTCTCTTTATCCAAGCAAAGGGGGAAATTGAAAGGTACAAGTGAAAAGCCATGGGGCGTTCCTCCAATTTTCCTCGCTCCATATTTTGTGTACCAGAAATATGTGCCCATTCAGCATAACCACGAACAAAAGAACAAAACTTAAAAAAAAAAAAAATGTAGGAAAAAAAAACAACCTTCATTTATGAGGAAATTATACTTGTGGTGTAGGTAAGCCTACGTCCCTGTTGTTAGAAATAGTCACACAATTACTTGTTTGAATTATTATTTCTACGAGAGGTGTCACTGAAATGTTGAGAAATCAACACAATGAACAGGCGTTCATATTGCAACAAGTCACATTCCTCCACTTGTGGCAGAATACAATATGTCTGCTCGGCAACGTGTGTGGCAACTTTCACTCTGAAATTGGTATGAAATTGTCAATTTGTTGGTGTCAGCGCGCAGCTCCCTAAACGCGCCATATGCCATGCTAAGTGGCACTATTTACCAATTCGTTCCTAGTTTCACGGTCCATCCTCCTCCTTTCCCTGCCAGGAAACTCAATGGCTGCAACAAAATGACAATTTACCCTGGAATTGCCGCCTCTACCCCCTGCGGCCTTTCCGTTTCACTTGGTGGGGCCACCGCGGGTCCACTGAGCAGCACTGCGTGAAGCCTTAACTTTGTTGGGGAGGGTGACGGTTGACCCATCCAGAGCTGTCTCGGATCAGCTTGTTTGGATGCGCTCTTCTATCATGGCGGCGCGTCACTGTCAATACAAAGCAGACGCGTCATTGAAAGACGCGCGGGAGTCACCGCGCACGGACGACTTAAAACAAGCCTGTGAGACGTGAAGACATTCAGAAAGTATTATTCGTTACAATGGTAAATCTATGGAATAAAAACATACCACAGAATATAATTAATTTGATTTCATGATGCATATGTGAAACAGGTGGATGTGTGATTTTAATGCCCATGTGAACAACAGATACCAACATACACAAAACCTCTCAGGTTTTTTGTTTTTTGTTTTTTTTTTACACCTCAGCATATAGGTCTTTCTTGAACTAATTTGACCAATCAGAAAGGTGCTGAGAACAAAAAACAAAAAAAAACAAAACAAAAGAAAACACGATTTTGATCTGTGATTTAATGGTGAAGGAACTGGTACTATCACGAATAAAAAAATCAGGTACAAAAAAATCTTGTAACTTTGTAATTTTAAGACACTCATATACATTAGATAGATTATATAGAATAGAATAGAATAGAATAGAATAGAATAGAATAGAATAGAATAGAATAGAATAGAATAGAATAGAATTACTTAATGTATCCCAGAGGGAAATTCTTTTAATGATCATGATAAATTATTTAAATGGTTATTAGTCACTGACGAATGAGGACAGTGTGGACAACAACTAGATGTTTGTTTTCACATTTTGTGCTCACATTGGGTGCAAGTCAATGTATTTACAATTACAACTAAACAGCATTGCTGAAGAGTGGCGTCACCGTGTGGATAAAGACTGTCACTGCAACAGAAAGGTTGAGAGAGGCAACAAAACTAATAATTCAGTCTGTAAAGCTTTTATGTTTTTATTCTGAGAATGCTGGAGGAATTTACACTCTAATTTTAAAAATCTGTCTAAACTCGATTTACAA
This sequence comes from Blennius ocellaris, assembly GCF_963422515.1. Classification (NCBI taxonomy): domain Eukaryota; kingdom Metazoa; phylum Chordata; class Actinopteri; order Blenniiformes; family Blenniidae; genus Blennius; species Blennius ocellaris. The sequence goes on along the minus strand of NC_137654.1, from coordinate 10,977,117 downwards.
TAAACATTAACAAGCTATCAAACAATGTCTAACTTAAAGACCCTGAAACAAATAACTAAAAGACAGAGTCAAACACCAAAGGTGTTTGAACACTTGGAAGATAGTTCTACAAATGAAGTTAATGTATTCCAATTTTTAATACATATGATTTCTAATTAAATTGAATGGTAGCTACTGCTCTTCCAGGCCACAGTACCCACATTCACTTCACTCAACCTGTTGCTGCAGACAAGGCAGTAATTTTTTTAATTACATGATGTGAGGATTGGGATATGCTTCTGCTGTTGTGTGCTCATTTCTATTCCTTGTTTTTGCTATTATCTTCTTGGAGATAATACAAGTTTCACCCACTGTTTTAAACCTGTAAATGTTTGTGTTGTAGATGATAAACTTCATTCCCAAGCCATGTGCAAAGCTGCTTATGAACCACAAACTGCTTTCACTATGATGGGAAATTGATTAATACCTTTTAAAACTTTATTGGTAATTTCACTTCTTCCATCTTCCAAAAACCAGATTCTGTGTCGGGGGATCGGGTCGTCGAGGCCAGAAGTAAGGGAAGTAAGGGAAATAAGGGATGCCAGCAAGCTGAAGAAGGAGTCTTATTGGGCATCGTTAGCTCATAGGACTCCCGAGACAGCTGACAGGTACCAGCAGGCCAAATGTACCGCAGCCCAGGCCGTGCTGGAGGCAAAAACTTAGGTCTGGGAGGAGTTCTGGGAGGCTATGGAGGAGGAATATCGGTCGGCCTCGAGGAAAGTCTGGCAAACCATCCGGTGCCTCGGGAGGGGGAAGCAGTGTTCCACCAACAGTGGAGGTGGAGAACTGGTGACCTCAACTGGAGATGTCGTTGGACGGTGGAAGGAATACTTCAAGGGCCTCCTCAATCCCACCACCACGTCTTCCATTGAGGAAGCAGAGGCTGGGTTCTCAGAGGTAGACTCGTCCATTGCCTAAGCTGAAGTCACCGAAGTAGTTGTGAAGCTCCTCAGTAGCAAGGCACCAGGAGTGGATGAGATTCGCCCAGAGTTCCTTAAGTCTCTGGATGTGCAGGGACTGTCGTGGCTGACTCGTCTCTGCAACATCGCGTGGCGGATGGGGACAATATGTCTGGACTGGCAGACCGGGGTGGTGGTCCCTCTTTTTAAGAAGGGGGATCACACTCCTTAGCCTCCCCGATAAAGTCTATTCCAGGGTACTGGAGAGGAGGATCTGGCCGTTAGTCAAACCTTGGATTCAAGAGGAACATGCGGTTTTCGTCCTGGTCATGGAACACTGGGCCAGCTCTATACTCTCCACCAGGTGCTCGAGGGTTCATGGGAGTTCGCCAAATGAGTCCACATGTGTTTGTGAATCTGGAGAAGGTGTTCGACCGCGTCCCTCGGGACATCCTGTCGGGGGTACTCCGGGAGTATGGACTCGGGGACCCTTTGTTAAGGGCTGTCCGGTCCCTGTACGCCCAGAGCAGGAGTTTGGTTTGCATTGCCGGCACTAAGTCGGACCTGTTCCCAGTGCACGTGGGAGTCCCAGCAGGGCTGTCCTTTGTCACCGGTTCTGTTCATCACCTACATGGACAGAAGTTCTAGGCACAGTCAGGGACCGGAGGGGGTCCGGTTTGGAGACCACAGGATCTTGTCTCTGCTTTTTGCAGATGATGTGGTTCTGTTGGCTCCATCAAACCTGGACCTTCCACATGCACTGGTGCGGTTCGCAGTTGAGTGTGAAGCAGCTGGGATGAGGATCAGCACCTCTAAATCCGAGGCCATGGTTCTCGACCGGAAAAAGGTTGCCTCCTTCAGGTCGGTGGAGTGCCCTTGCCCCAAGTAGAGGAGTTCAAATATCTCGGGGTCTTGTTCACGAGTGGGAGGAAGATGGAGCGTGAGATCGACAGGCGGATCGGTGCAGCGACTGCAGTTATGCGGACATTGTATCGATCCGTCATGGTGAAAAACGAGCTGAGCCAAAGGACGAAGCTCTCAATTTACCAGTCGATCTTTGTCCCTACCCTCACCTATGGTCATGATCTATGGGTCATGAACAAAAGAACAAGATCCGGGATAAAAGCGACTGAAATGAGTTTCCTCCATAGGGGGGCTGGGTGCACCCTTAGAGATAGGGTGAGGAGCTCAGTCACCAGGGAGGAGCTCGGAGTAGAGCCGCTGCTCCTCCACATCCAGAGGAGGCAGCTGAGGTGGCTCAGGCATCTGTTTCGGATGGACGCCTCCCCAGGGAGGTGTTCTGGCCATGTTCCTCCGGTTGGAGGCCTCGGGGCAGACCTAGGACACATGGAGGGACTATGTCTCTCGACTGGCCTGGGAACGCCTTGGGATCCCATTGGAAGAGCTGGAGGAAAGGTTGGAAAACTTGATTTGTTGTCCCTGTGCGCCTAACTATCATTATGTGGCTTTTGTTAGCATTATATTTGATGTCATGATTGCTGCCATACTGAGAGCACACATACAGTATATTGATAAAAACAACACCAACACATTTATTCTGGATTGTTGTTGCTGGATTGCAACCAGGTGTATAATGGTAATTAAGTGATGTAACACTTCTGTGATAATGTTTTCTGTTCACCACTAAAACAAATTATCTGGGAGGAAAAAATCCTAAAATGGTAAGAAGGAAATTAAATGTCTAGAAAGTTCTGAAAAGTGATTTGTTTTTATGCAGCTTGCAAACTATTTGCAGACAAAGCAGCATTCCTAAACACAAGCATGATAACGTTTGCATTAACAGTTTATTAAAATCAAAAATTCAACACAATTTTATTTTGAATCTTAAATAAAACCTTATCTTTATTGGCTTGTTGCCTTAAAAATGGCTGGAAACAATATATGAAAAAAACATAATTACAAAGCATTTTTTGTCAAAACAATTTATCATTAAAAGATGAGCATAAGCCTTTCAAAAACAAACCTTTGTATGAACTCTTCAATAATCTATCATCTAAAATTCACAAGGCAACTTCTATTTCACAAAGACACATATTTACTGCTGGCAGCTACTGGCTGATTGTTTTTGTGTAACTCTGAATGAGACCTTGGAAGTACTGCTGTGTGTTTCTCTGGGGTTGAAAAATAATAATCACACATTTTGGGAGGAAGTACCACATAAGAAAAGAATAGAGACTGGAGAGGACTGCCAAAGCATTCAGAGTCTGGATGTACTTCCCATGATAAAGTATGTACACTGTGGCAAGGAAGATCCATGTGACGATGAGCAGGAGCAGGCAGAAGGTGATTGATTTGGCCTCATTGTAGTTCTTTGGGAGGTCCTTCCCCATGTAGGAGAAAATGAAGCAAAGGAAACACAGTGTAATGAGTATAATTGCAGGGGCTGAGCATGCCTCGATACCAATGTCACAGCTAAGTATGATTTCATGTGGGTACATTACAGTTTCATTGTGAGGACCGGGAGGCCGGTAACCATAACCGACAAGAAGCAAAAGTGCCTGAATGGCAAAAATCACAGCGATTACCAGCCACTGTCCGTGATATTTCATCCACCAGCTGTAAAGCTTTGGCAACTTGGCCGCTATCTTAAAAATACAAACAATCTGGAAAGAGCGCACAACAAAACAGGCTACACAAACAGTGTAGAACAATAGAAATGGTAAAAACCTCAAGATACAGGAAGCTACTGTTGGCTGACCAAAATGAAAATTCACAAAAAGGCTACACAGACTGAGACACAATAAAATGAGGAAGCACATGGGTCCTCCAGCAGATCTGACCACTGGTGTATTGTAGTTGATAGCAAAGAGAACAGACACAGCCAGACTGAGTCCCACCAAGGCCCAGGCAGCAACCATGATGACTACAGCTCCAGTGTCTGTGAACGGTATGAACTCCACCACCCGCTGGTTGCATGACGTGCTTCCCTCTGTGGACCATTCAGCCTCAGTGCAGGAGACACAAGTGTAGGGATCCTCTGTTTCACAACACAGAGAAACACTCAGTGAAGCTATACATTACAATACAATAACCACTGGAATGTATAAGAATCTTATTTCCAAGATATAGATGTGAAAGCCTAATAAGTTAGTGTGCAGTGGATCTAAGCGAACCTTATATGTCTAAGCCTAGACGGCATTAACTAATGGTTAACCATTCCCCCCTTGACAACAGTCTGATATAGTTATTATATTCAATTTCACTCTATATTGTTTATGCTTTCTGTCAGGAAAATTCCTAATGAAACCTCAGGAAGAGACAAAGTTCAGAAAAATCAGAGTGAGAGCAATTGAAATAAATGTAAAAGGGATTAATGACAAAATACTTGTCAGACAAGGGAACAGGTCACCAACACTGCTTGTTGGAGCTGTGCTGGACTTGTTAAAAAATATGTTTCTGTTCAGCCTGGTTTTAAGCAGGTCAGAATATACATTCAAGCTGATGTAAATGGAACATTTGGCTCAGAAAACATAATCCTCTCTGGTTCTGCCCCATCTGAGTAACTTAAGATAATGATGAGAAAGTATTTGCAAAACAGTGCAGAAGAATCATCCTCTTTAACAAGTAACAACATGACATAATCACTTTATTTTAAGATAAGTATTAAGAACAAGATGGACCGCACAAATCTCACAATAAGCAGTGTTAAGGGATATTTCTCTAATTTTTCATTAAACAAAGAGTGGAAGACATTATTTTATTGATTTCATCATTACCGGTGATGTTGATATAAGTTCCATTTGGACAGATTTCACAAGTGAAGCAACATTTGTGGATCCCATTTTGTTTCTTTGCAAATCCTACAGGGCATTCATGAGAACACAAGGAAATTGGAACCTGTGAAAGTAGTAGGAGATGAATATAGTGTGAATCTAGATGACAGAAAGTAGATAAAAACAATATATATATATATATGTTTTCTGAAATGTACAATAATGCACTGGAAATGACTTACTTCCCCACTGGAGTGCCACTGAATTTCACTGTTGTTAATGAAGAAGTCGGCTGTTGGGTAAAAATGATAAAAGCCGACCTCCTGAGCTTCACCACTGTGGTTCCAGAAAACTATAGAGTAGGATCCAAATCCGGGGTCTCCTTCCTCATCAAAGTGAATATTCTGGTTTAAAAGAGTGAAGTTTGACTTCTTCAGCTCGGCCAGCACCTGATGTGTGATGTGGATACACAACAATTTCATAAATAACTTGTATTTCATATAAAATGTCATGTTCATGAAACAAATGTGTTATGTTGATTATCGAAATGTTTTTTCTTCCATTTCTTAGTCTAGCTCAACGACATAGGAATCAGATAAAGTACATATTGAAATTCTTGTATACTCACCATGTATGGGTACACTGTCATATTGTTGTTACACCTGCCAGCTCCACACTGTAAGGTGTTATGTAGGGCATGGGCAATGGCATATATGGCAGAATATATAAAAAAAGAGAATGATGGATCTGCAGCATGGATATCTTCATCATCCAGTTCTCTTTTGCTGTAGACCTGATTGCAAAACCTCTGTCGCCCTGCTTCTCCACAAAGACGCTGACTGTTAGAGAGCATGAACTCAGTTAAACCTGGTATTGGCACGACTGGCTGAGACACCCCGATTACAGTCCCAATGTGCTTGATTCCTTCAGTTTTGGGGAGATCTTTGTTTAAGGACCATGAGTCTGTTGCCATCCAAACCTTGTTTGTGACATTCAGTCGTATGGCTGAGTCTAGGAGAGCTTTAGCAAGTGAGCTGGCTGAAAAAACAATAATCACAGAGATCCTATATGCTTTTATCTGTTCAAATAAGTATGAAAAATTTGAATTTTCATTGAAGTTTTTGGAGTATCCCATGCATATTTCAGTTTCCTTAATCCTCTTCATGAACAGCTCCAGGCCGTCCAAGCTGTAGTCATCATCACTGTTTAGGAAAGCCACCCAGCGCCAGTTGAAGTGTTGTAAAATGTTCACAATCACCTCTATGATGTCTGAATTGGGATGTACTGTCCTTAGAAAGGAGCTATATTTTGCTTTCTGGGAGAAGACCGAAGTGGAAGATGCATAGCTGACCTGTTCAAAAACCAACAGAGAAAGTGGTGATTTTCAGTGACAATCAAGTCCGATTTATTTTAATCATGTGCTTTGAAGAAAACTCACCATGGGAATGAGATCTGCCATGAAGAGTGGGGCTACAGTTAGGGCCTGAGTACTAGTGTAGGGTCCGATCACCGCTATCACTGACGACACGCTCTGATGTTCTTCAGCCCAAGGTTCTATCAAACCGTTGATCGAGATGAGGTCCAAAATACCAGGGAAATTCAGAGTATCTGAGCAGTGGTCAAATATTTCATAGCCAAGAGAAACATTTGGAAGTAGGTCGGTGGAGTTGTTGATTTCCTCCACAGTGAATCTCATCAGCTGAAACATTCGATAATTTTTGAGACTGAAGGGTTGACTGATGAAAAAGACATGAGAGTTTCAGTCGGGCGATAGGAGTAAGAAGTCTACCTCTAATATTGCAGAGGCTCAAAAGTAGATTAAAAAATTACGATCGCATCGCATTTGTTAAGGCTGAAATATCAATGCTTATGTGTTAGATTTAATCATGCAACATTTGGAAACTAGGCTAAGATTTCAATCAACCAAATAGTTTGGCGAAAACCTTCACTGAGATATGTCCCAGGACTCACCTGGAGCAGTCGATGGCTTCTGGTCTGAGCTGATGAAGATGTGTTCTGACAGGATGAAGATCAAATAGTCCACCTATCAAATAATCTCCTTCCAGGTGAAACTCAGAGGCAGCATCAGTGCATTCAGTCAATATTTTCAGAAACATTCCTGACAGGCAGAGAGAAGCAAGAAATAACCTCATTGTTGCAGGTCTTCTTCATTTGATCTGAGCTGGGATGTAATTGGATTTCCCACGGCCTTTTCTAAGTTGTGTCACAGTTGTGATGGTTAAGCCTCAGTCATTATTTCCATTCTAGTGGGTTCATGAGCTGCAATACATCTTAGGCTCTTGGAGTTTTCACAAATCAGTATGCAAAGTCATGTCAACTGCCGATGCCCAACAAACCACAACAGATCCAAAAGTCTGTTAATCATCTTCACCGTCAGAGCTGTTTAAACCTGCAAATTGTACTCAGTTTAAAAAAAGTGCCTGTGACAAGAGATGTCATAACACAGTAAATGCTAAATGTTTTTCAAATATACATTATCTTACTGACCAAAATCTCCTGGAAAAAAACCCCAAACCTTTTTACACAAAAAGGGGTTTATGGGGGAGTCAATGGTCATTGGAATATAGTTTCCTGATATGAATTACTCAATGTAACATTTAAGAAATCATGTGAAAGACAACTTAGAAGAGGAAAGAAATCCAACTATTTATTGAAACATACAATTCTAGGAAAGAATTTATTATAAACTTCCAGGAAAATAATAAGCTTCAGTAAAAAAAACACACACACACGTATAACAGTTACAAACAGTATGATGACATAGCAGATTTTTCAAACTGAAAGCATCATTGAAATCCAGCTTTGACCCATTAGTCCAGGAGTAATAGGTTTAGACTCAGAACAAATTCATAACAAGCTGAATCTTTCAGCAAATGTTCATAAAACTGTCAGGAATAACATTGTTAAATTCCCCAAGAATCCCCCTTGAGGCTTTTGAGAAAATCAGGGGGGCATTCAAGAAGGCCTCTGATTTGAGATTTTCCTCATATTTCTGGCTTTAAACATCAAAAAAAGCAAATAATTAGTCCAAATATAGGATTTTTGGGACAGGAATTACTGTCCCAAAACTGACTGTGTAGTGGTGTCAAACAAAGGAGTTCTGGACCGCAGGGTGTGTGGTTCAACTTCCTGAGTGTGGGCTTTTAAACAGGCATTGTGAAGTGTCAGTGGCTCCTGTATCTACAAAAGTAATATGAAGACCGTCCTGTCTCCTCAATGCATTGCAGTTACTAGAGTTGTCCTTCCTTTGGGTCCAACTTGCACAACATCCTTGAGGCATATGTCTTTACAAATTATGCACAACTCCACCTCTCGCTCTGAAAAGTCAAACATGTCATATCTATTGACCACATATACTCATAAATGTGAATTTCCTTTCAAATGTGATCATGAATTGTGATTTGTGTTGAATGTCAGCCATGCCAAAAATACAAGTAATGTATTGTGATATAAGTAATGTATTACAACATTGTGCATATCACCCCTATTATTTCAGAGTAATTATGCAATAAGTTGATTTCACTTAAAAATATTCATAGTAATTGATTCTTTGGAACTGACAACCGATCTTTTGACCCAATATTTTTAATTCCATGATGATTTCAGCCAGAAAGATGAGATTGACGGCCATCTGAGATGCCATCTTGAATTTCTCAAAAGCTCTAAGGGGGATTCTTGGAGACTTTTAACGAATTATTCCTGATAGTTTTCTGAACATTTGCTGAAAGTTTCATCTTGTTATAAATTTGAGTTCCTCTTGTACTACAAGAATTACACATTGAAGTAACAAAGCATGCATGGTTTGGGAGTTTGGAGAGCCTGGGGTGATAAAATGTGGTTCCAGCTCCATAAAGGAGGCTAATCCTCGCCACACTTGGAAAATCCCTGGGCGAGATTAAATCCTAATGAGACTTATGATGAGCTACACTTACAAATTATATTAGTTTTACAAACTAATTCATTACTCACTGTGTATAGATGTAATTTAGAAGGTCACAAGCCAACCCAAGTTAAACAACCCAGCTGTGAGTTTTGTTTGTGCTGAAAACCACCTCCTCTCCCAAATCATCCCCACACAATTTAACCCTGGACCACATAGTCATGTAAAAGAGGAACACTGGCTCTGACTCAACAGACCGGAGAAGTGGTAAATGGAGGCCACTGACGCCCAATTTGAATTAATGTAAACACCTGGTGTCAGAGCGGAACTGCTTGTTGTTCATGGGAGGAAGTGATTGGACATTAATCAGTGAGCCAATTGAATTATTGACAATCAGGGATAAGTAATGATGTGGCATATTACCTTACATGTGACTATTAAAGATCTGAGCATGTGGTTGTATTTTCACGTTTTGTGTTTTATTTGCAATAAAATCAGCTTCTTGAAGTTGTACAAATGCTGTGGTATAAGAAGTGTGTTCATATCAATTTATAGCATGACTCTTCAGTTCACTATTGTCTCATTGGCGTCAAAAGTGGGATCAAACTAAGTTTTGGAGAGAGAAATCCAATGAGAATGAGCTGAAGACCTGAAATAACATTGGTCTACTTTATCATCTGATCTTAAGTAAAACCAGAGCTCTTCTTTTACTGGAGTTTCAGAGTTTGTTATAATGTCAAGTTGAATGATATATAATATATAATCAAATCTGTGTCTTTTCCCTGGTATGGCATTATAGTTTAGCTATGGATCATGTGGGATCAGCAGATTAAATAACACACATCTTAATTGATATTTCATAATTCATGTATTGATTGCATGTTCATATTTACATATCACAATTATTATTATTAAACTGTTGATAAAAAGATTATAACTGAGATGTGACATTTTCTATGTATTCTCATATATGGAATTTGCATTCAAAATAAAGCCTAAATCTCGACATACCTGCAGTCCATCTGGGCCGCTGCTGTTTTGGCATGTCACCATTTTAAAAATACAAACAATCTGAAATAAGTCCAAAACAAAAAAAGCCAGACAACACAGAACAAAAGAAATGGTAAGATATGTACCAATGTGCAATTCAAACCCAACACATATTCCTCATATTCCTTTATTAAAATGTATAATGTCTTTCCATTTCTGATGGATTGTTTATCCCACAGGCTCAATAAAAATACAATAATAGAAAGTAATAATAATTATTGTTGAAGGAGTCACCTGTGATAATGATATTTTTGGGGGACAGATTAGGCAGCACCAGTGGATTCCGGTTCTCTTTTTTCTCCTAAAGGGAAGTTGGCATCTGTACAAAGACAACAATAAAAGAAAACAACATATAAGCAAAACTAAATAACATGTCGTATCTCTTTATCCCCCCCCCATCAGAGCAGTGTTTGAATATTTCTAGACATTTGAGTTGTTGATCTCTTCATCTCATTACCTGAAAACTCCAATAATTTAGGAAAAGATTTACTGCAGACGGATGAAACAGAATGTTATCGTCATCATCATCATCATCATCATCATCATCATCATCATCATCATCATCATCATCATCATCATCAAGAGTGACTCCTCAGCCTCGGTTCTGCCTGAGTTTTACGTCCGTCTTTCCACAACAATATTGTTTGGTAAACAACAAACTCATCCTTGAAATCCCAAACAGATACAGGTGTATTAAATCCATCAGATCCTATGAGAATTACATAATAACACATGTTCCACTAAATGCTTTCAATGACACTTCATGAGATATCATCTGAGCTGCATTACTCACCCGGAGCAGTCTGGACTGTGGTGATAAAAATGGCCATTGACATGATGGATGTCAGAAAAATCCCCCTTCCAAACAATCTCCCTCCAGCTGGAATTCTGTGGCTGCAACATTGCATTGGGCTTAGGCTTGTTGGAAAGTTGCCACTAAATATAGAAACGCAAGAAAATGATCTATTTTGTGTTTGGTGTGTACCAATCTCATGTCAGAACGAAGGATGTTTGCTTCTGATGACAAATAATGTTACTGACAGCAAAGCCTCATCATTTCCATGCTCGGGGGTATGATGTATAGATAGAAATGGCTGGAGGACAATTCACAAATCAGTGTGCTAAACCATCCAAGGAGATGCTTTCCCCGACTTCCAGGAAGTTACTTTTGGACCAACGTCACCACAAACCATTTCATCTGAAAGTAAAATTTCTTCTATGTTAACATTGTTTCATCCAACGCTGGAAATGATTGTTTTCCCTGACTTACAGTTTGTGGTTTCATATATTTGTTCTAGCCTGCAAAAGACCCAGACGATAAGTGGAAAAAAGAAGGCATGTTTATTTTTTGCCCCCTTTGCTTGAGCATAAGACATTCATAACGTTTAGAAAAAGAACAATAAAACCAGAGTAACATGGGTGAACTTGTCATGTGCCATGACAGTGCTGATCTGCTGCGGCACAGTTGGGAAAGTATCAAACTCAGAAAACAAAGTTTTCTTCAGAACAATGTTTGGCATTTAGATGATTTAAATCCCACTTCTGACATGTTATCACTATGCTCTCTGAACAAGACCTTTAACTCCCAAATATTCTAGGTCCACAGCTGTCTTTCAGAAATGCGCTGCCATTTCAGGATTGGAGAAGTTGAGATTAACGATGAATAGGAAGGATTTAATTTGGAGAAGCATTTTTCCCAATTGGATTCAGAAAGTATTTTAAATCCAAAATAAGCACGGTACACAGGTGTGAAGTTAGGAAGGGAGGTAAATATTACAGGCAATTTGAAGTATGTGAACTTTTCGACTGATTCGTTTGTGTCAAATAATTTTTTTGTGAACAAAACTATGACCCTTAATTCACATTTATTCAAATATATCATATTTTGATTGGTTTTAGGGTAATAAAAGATCAGATAAATACTATTTTCCACCCATCCTTCTATCTTTTATAGTATTTGATTCAACTCAGGCTCAAAGTATGAGTTGGCGCAGACCCCAGCTGAGTCTCAGTGAAGGCAGTGTGACTGTGAACGGATCAACGGTACATCACAGGGAAAACACAAACACAGACCATTTACACCAGTGGCCAATTTAGCAACACCAATTATTCTCAAACACATCTTTGGCCAGTGAGAGGAAGCCAAAGAGAAAACACATGCAAGCAAAGGGAAAAGATGAGAATTCCAAAGGGTCCAAAGCTTGGCTTTTAATCTGGGACTTCCTTATCATTTAATACGGGCACCAAGCCTGACAGCAGCAAAATACATGAAAAAAAAATACTGTCAAATATGTTTTTTTTTTTAAATTATTATTATTTTTTATATAGATTAAGTCATTTGTGTACTTGAAGTCATTTGGATTGAGTGCTAAACATCTTGCAGTCATTCACCAGGCACCCATAAGAAGTTGGTCTGAGGATTCAGGATCACACGCGGTCACAACCAAAGACACACACGTGAATGAATTCAACCGGGAATTTTTGGTTTACGCTTAAATGCTACATCCTCTTTCAAATGAGCTCTGCATGAACTGACTTTGGCCCACACATCATTTGAAAGAGGATGATTTACAGTCCCTCTGTGGGTGAAAATGAGATGTAGCCACACAGAGTTCAGTGTATGTTTGAGGTTGAATGGCTTGTTTTGCTGTTTTGATATGGAAGCTGATCATTTCTACTAATTTAGGTTTTTTTCTTCTTTTTGTTTTGGTTGCCCCAAAATCACATTCGTTGAGCAAACTAACAATCGAGCTGCAGCCATGACAGCTGTATGGGGTGATGGATAAAAGCTGGAGAAATTACTTTTTGCATCTCAACATTTGCTTAACTTTCAGGTTAACCGATAAGCCGACTTCATTTTGAACATGGTTCAGTACCTCAGCAGCACACATCCATTTCCAGTAAAACAACTTTGTAACTTTGTGATGACCTATTTAATCACATTCAGTACCTATAAACAAAATTGCACAACAAAAGCACAAACTCCCCAACACCTCCTCCAGTTTGGCTGAACTGGGAAAAAAAGGAGACAACACAACATCAAATTCACATTTCTATTGAATAATATTATAAGATGCAATACAGTAACCATTGTACTTACACAAGGAAGTATTCAAATTATGACCAGATATAACATAGATGACTTTGTTTTCTCACTGAAAGCATGGAGGGACTGAAATAAAATATAACAAAGACTTTTTTTTTAAGCACTGTGCAAATCCTAGGTTTGTATATAGTGGGTAGTTTATTCAAGAGCAAAAATGTGTTTCACACCTGATCTTTGGTCAAATTAAACATTTCTTTTTGTGGAGAGTTAAAGAAAAACACCATTCATACTAAAAAGGCATAAATGAAACTGTGGAAGCTTAATTTGAATATGTGACCTTTGGCCATAAAAGTGCCACAGGAGGAAGAAGCGACCTTCATGTGTCAGCATGGTGTATGACCACACATGGTCTCCAGAGAGGTTCAGTATGTCTGGTTTATTACCGCACACATATATCTATGGGCAAATGTGACTCTTAAACAGGAAATACAAACTGACCCATAGTGGGAAAACTGTACTGGTACGTCCGAAAAGTCCCTCCTTTCTCCTATCTTAACCCCGTGGATGATGTCACAGGGTTAAGGAAAGGAGTTAGAAGGCTTCCTAAAGGAGTTAGGAAAGGTGATCAGGTTGGTGTGGCAGTCAGACCGCACTTTCACTTAGTGACATCATAATAATGCGACGGCGGTGCACGTTAGTGACGTCTGCCGTGGTGTGGAAAGAACTACAAGTTTCCCAAAATGGAGTATAAAAAGTGCATTTGTAGTTTTAGATCATTTAAAGTTGGTTAATGCAGATTATTGCTTTGGTAACTTACATGATCTGCTCCCTTTTTCATTCATCCTGAGTTTCCCTGAACACTCAGATGAGCTGGGCCCTTTTAGAATAGAATAGAATAGAATAGAATAGAATAGAATAGAATAGAATAGAGCTTTATTCATCCCCAGGGGGAAACACAAACTTACAACGGCTCAAGGTAAAAAGGTGCAGAAATTATAAAATTAAAGAATTAAAATATGTAAATATCTAAACAAGAGCAAAAAAGAGCACAAAAAAAGAATAAGTAAAAATAAAAAATAAAACAATCCAATAAGAAAAGAAATCCTCTAAAAATGGAGTAAATTGACAGAATTGATATACACACAGTGTAGATAGGTAGAAACTGAGATGCACTCAGTGCAGATGTAAACGGTACATGAGAAGAATGTCAGACATTTACAGTGAGTTGTTAAATATCCTAACAGCTGTTGGGATGAATGACTTCCGGTAGCGTTCTGTTTTACACTGTGGGTGTCGGAGCCTGCCGCTGAAGGAGCTGCTGAGCTCCTCCACTGTCGGGTGCAGTGGGTGGAGTGTGTTGTCCATGATGGAGGACATTCTGGTTAACGTCCTCCTCTGTCCCACCTCCTCCATCGAGTCCAGCGAGCGGCCCAGGACAGAGCCGGCCCTCCTTTAAATGTTGTTGCTGCAAGAAATTGTGGGAAAGGATGCATCAGTGCTTCCAATGCTAAAGGAGGCTGTAAAAGAAGCAGCGAGTCTCCTTTCCTTTGTTTAGTGAGAATTCGGACAGTCCTTATCATGGCCGCTACATAAAACACCAGTGTTAAGTGAAAGTCGATAGATAAGGAGATAGGAGAGACTTTCTTGACGTACCCTCAGTCTTCATTTGTCTCAGTGGCATGTTGGATTTTGCAAGGAGCCAAAATAGCCATTTTTTTAATCACAGCAGGTAAACCTGCTAATACAAAATGACTCCAGCGTGGTGTGTATCCTGATCAAATGTCCTTCTTATACATGTGCACCAGCACCATTTTCATTATATTGATCAGTTTGTGCCTTCTCTTAAATCAAACAGCATCATTCTTGGAATTTGCTTCATTTCCACACAGAGTTTGTTCTAAAACATGCATCCATCCATCCATCCATCCATCCATCCATCCATCCATCCATCCATCCATCCATCCATCCATCCATCTTATTTCAAACTGGAGCCGATCCCAGCCTACTGTGATGGAGGGCAGGGTAGAGTCTGGACAGGTCGTCAGTCTGTTACAGGGCCGACAAATATACACAGACAAGTGCGCACATTCACACCAAGGGGTAATTTAGTGTCACCAACTACAACCCCCTTATCTGTCTCTGTCATTAAACAATTTTTGTAGGTTTTCTGATAGAAATGCGTTTCTTGGTTTGTACATTAGCTGTACTGTGTTAAATTCTACCAGATCTGGAGGTTTTGGCTGACATAGAGGATTGTTATCATCCCGTGAGCCTTTCCCCTATGGATAATGGATCATTCAGAAAATATAGGCTAAAATGCTACTGGATCATTTAGATTGAACATGCTTTATGTGAGGTTTATAGCCGATTTTATGGTCTGTCATCACACCCAAGAATTGAATTTCGTCTGCCAGCACGATGCTGTACCCGAGGGGTGCATGCGATAATGTGGAAGCATGTCATCCAAGACAGCCCCATAATGTCCAGGCCTCTAAACAACTCTGGGTACATATGTCCACTCTGTATTTATTTAAATATTTAAATCAAGGTTGCTTTTATATTGCACAAGAGAGCAGCACCAGGAATTGCACAATATGACACATGATGACTCATCTGATCTGATCTGATCTGATCTGATCTCATCAGCCCTACCACAAGCCAGGACCTTCTTAAAGAGTTCCTCTAAAGTGATATCACATGTTTCAAGAGACTGATTTTCACCATTTTATTGCAAAGACTAAAGCACACATACAAAAGGAATTTTTAATCCCACAGTACATTTTCTGAGAACTTTTGATGAAATACAATCATGGTGAAATAAATGAATAAAGAACTAATATGTGTGCAGCAAAACACTTTCAGTGTTTGCAGCTTCTAATGCTAGTCATGGTTTAGTTCTGAATGTGGCATTGGAAATATTGTCGTCAATTCAGTTTGAATTTAAAACAATCATAGACTTTCATGAAAAATAACAGATTTGGCCATGAAAAAAGAAAATGGGAACTTTTCAATAGCACTAATTCTAAAATTCCGAAAGATTTTTTACTGCTGGCAGCTACTGGCTGATTGTTTTGGTGTAACTCTGAATGAGACCTTGGAAGTACTGCTGTGTATTTCTCTGGGGTTGAAAAATAATAATCACACATTTTGGGAGGAAGTACCACATAAGAAAAGAATAGAGACTGGAGAGGACTGCCAAAGCATTCAGAGTCTGGATGTACTTCCCATGATAAAGCATGTATTCAGTGATAAAGGCGATCCATGTGAGGATGAGCAGGAGCAGGCAGAAGGTGATTGATTTGGCCTCATTATAATTTTTTGGGAGGTCCTTCCCCATGTAGGAGAAAATGAAGCAAAGACAACACAATAAAGAAAGCAACAATACTGAACTTGATGTTGCTGTGAAACTAATGTCACAACCAAGAACTATTTTGTCTCTGTACCAAAATGTGTCATTGAAGGGTTTGGGAGGATCAATAGAGTATCCAATAAGAAGTAAGAGTGCCTGAATGGTAAAAGCCACACTGATGACCAGCCACTGTCCGTGATATTTCATCCACCAGCTGTAAAGCTTTGGCAACTTGGCCGCTATCTTAAAAATACAAACAATCTGAAATGAGCGCACAACAAAACAAGCCAGACAAACAGTGTAGAACAACAGAAATGGTAAAAACCTCAAGATACAGGAAGCGACTGTTGGCTGACCAAAATAAAAGTACACACTGACACTAGAAAGCGTGAGACAGATTAAAATGAGGAAGCACATGGGTCCTCCAGCAGATCTGACCACAGGTGTATTGTAGTTGATAGCGAAGAGAACAGACACAGCCAGACTGAGTCCCACCAAGGCCCAGGCAGCAACCATGATGACTACACCTCCAGTGTCTGTGAACGCTACGAACTCCACCACCCGCTGGTTGCATGACGTGCTTCCCTCTGTGGACCATTCAGCCTCAGTGCAGGAGACACAAGTGTAGGGATCCTCTGTTTCACAACACAGAGAAACACTGTCAGTGAAGTTAAATTTGAAATAACCACTGGAATGTATAAGAATCTTATTTCCAAGATATAGCTGTGAAAGCCTAATAAGTTAATGTGCAGTGGATCTAAGCCTGGATGGCATTAATAAATGGTTAACCATCTCCACCTTGACAACAGTCTGAAGTAGTTATTATATTCATGTTCACTCCACATTGTTATTATTATTGATGTCTTTTCATGACTGAAAAATGCTTTTTGGGAACAGAAATTCACAACTTGTGAATTGAGGAGCACTAGATCATTAGTCTCAGAGAAAAGTAACAATGTCTACCTATTTCGGAGCAACAAAACTAAACAAGTAATAACTGTAGAAAAAGAAATGTTTCTCAGCCTTCACACATCACAGTTTAGTGAATAAACCTTCTCTTTGGAGTTTTCAGATGAGACACTGAATAAAGCTTGCAAAAAAACAAAGAAAAAAATAGAGTCTCAATTGAAGACATTGAGTCTGGAAATCAATATTTTGTTTCAGTTCTGCATGTGTGCTAATCTACCTGTGATGTGGATATAAGTGCCATTTGGACAAACTTCACAAGTGAAGCAGCATTTGTGGATTCCATTTTGCATTTTTGCAAATCCAACATTGCATTCCCGAGAACACAAGGAAACTGGAACCTGTGAAAGACCATCAAGACAATGGAAGTGAAGCAAAAGATGCTCAGGGGTGGGTCGATATAGATGGCATATGTCACAAGATCTATTTGAAAAAAACAAAACAAAACAAAAAACACACAACATAATGTCATACATATTATGCCATCTTAAGACACTGTGTATGCCTGCAAATCACACTATGGCTTCTTCATACAATTTGTGCATGCTTAGCTAAATAAAAGGTGGACAAATTGTATTTATTGAAACAGTTAGATACTTACTGAAGGCAAGTGAATGGTAAAATAAATAAAACAGAAGAAAAACATGTGAAGGTTTTCATTGAATACAGAACACTAATAGTAATATGAACAATTATTTGGAAGTACAAAAACAAATAATGACTTAATATGAGCAAAATCATACAGCCTAATAATTTTTGACTTTCACAGTTGGCACAACTGGCTTACTGAGACTTCCCAGTACAGTCTGGTGTATGCTATTTAATCAACTGGTGAAGTAAATTGAATCCGTATGTAAAGGGAGAAAGAATTAATTCCACTGCAATCAGAATAATTTATCAATAGTTGTATATCCCTGGCATGTTTTAGTCAAATAGCATCCTGTTTATGACATATTTATGATCAATTTTACAGGAAAAGAAGTAAAAAATGACTTACTTCCCCACTGGAGTGCCACTGAATTTCACTGTTGTTAATGAAGAAGTGGGCTTTTGGGTAAAAATGATAAAAGCCGACCTCCTGAGCTTCACCACTGTGGTTCCAGAAAACTATAGAGTAGGATCCAAATCCGGGGTTTCCTTCCTCATCAAAGTGAATATTCTGGTTTAAAAGAGTGAAGTTTGACTTCTTCAGCTCGGCCAGCACCTGATGTGTGATGTGGATACACAACAATTTCATAAATAACTTGCATTTCATGTAAAATGTCATGTTCATGAAACAAATGTGTTATGTTCCATTATCAAAATGTATTTTTTTTTCATTTCTTTGTCTAACTCAACGACATAGGAATCAGATAAAGTACCGGTACATATTGAAATTCTTGTATACTCACCATGTATGGGTACACTGTCATATTGTTGTTACACCTGCCAGCTCCACACTGTAAGGTGTTATGTAGGGCATGGGCAATGGCATATATGGCAGAATATATAAAAAAAGAGTATGATGGATCTGCAGCATGGATATCTTCATCATCCAGTTCTCTTTTGCTGTAGACCTGATTGCAAAACCTCTGTCGCCCTGCTTCTCCACAAAGACGCTGACTGTTAGAGTGCATGAACTCAGTTAAACCTGGTATTGGCACGACTGGCTGAGACACCCCGATTACAGTCCCAATGTGCTTGATTCCTTCAGTTTTGGGGAGATCTTTGTTTAAGGACCATGACTCTGTTGCCATCCAAACCTTGTTTGTGACATTCAGTCGTATGGCTGAGTCTAGGAGAGCTTTAGCAAATGAGTTGGATGCAAAAACAATAATCACAGAGATCCTATATGCTTTTATCTGTTCAAATAAGTATAAAAAATTAGAATTTTCATTGATGTTATTGGAGTATCCCATGCATATTTCAGTTTCCTTAATCCTCTTCATGAACAGCTCCAGGCCGTCCAAGCCGTAGTCATTATCACTGTTTAGGAAAGCCACCCAGCGCCAGTTGAAGCGTTGTAAAATGTTCACAATCACCTCTATGATGTCTGAATTGGGATGTACTGTCCTTAGAAAGGAGCTATATTTTGCTTTCTGGGAGAAGACCGAAGTGGAAGATGCATAGCTGACCTGTTCAAAAACCAACAGAGAAAGTGGTGATTTTCAGTGACAATCAAGTCCGATTTATTTCAATCATGTGCTTTGAAGAAAACTCACCATGGGAATGAGATCTGCCATGAAGAGTGGGGCAACAGTTAGGGCCTGAGTACTAGTGTAGGGTCCGATCACCGCTATCACTGACAACACGCTCTGATGTTCTTCAGCCCAAGGTTCTATCAAACCGTTGATCGAGATGAGGTCCAAAATACCAGGGAAATTCAGAGTATCTGAGCAGTGGTCAAATATTTCATAGCCAAGAGAAACATTTGGAAGTAGGTCGGTGGAGTTGTTGATTTCCTCCACAGTGAATCTCATCAGCTGAAACCTTCGATAATTTTTGAGACTGAAGGGTTGACTGATGAAAAAGACATGAGAGTTTCAGTCGGGCGATAGGAGTAAGAAGTCTACCTCTAATATTGCGGCGGCTCAAAAGTAGATTAAACAATTACGACCGCTGTGCATTTGTAAAGGCTGAAATATCAATGCGTATGCGTTAGATTTAATCATGCAACATTTGGAAACTAGGCTAAGATTTCAATCAACCAAATAGTTTGGTGTAAACCTTCACTGAGATATGTCCCAGGACTCACCTGGAGCAGTCGATGGCTTCTGGTCTGAGCTGATGAAGATGCGTTCCAACAGGATGAAGATCAAATAGTCCACCTATCAAATAATCTCCTTCCAGGTGAAACTCAGAGGCAGCATCAGTGCATTCAGTCAATATTTTCAGAAACATTCCTGACAGGCAGAGAGAAGCAAGAAATAACCTCATTGTTGCAGGTCTTCTTCATTTGATCTGAGCTGGGATGTAATTTGATTTACACTGCGTTTTCTAAGCTTTGTTGCAATTGTGATGGTTAAGCCTCAGTCACTATTTCCATGCACGTCACATGCACATGAGGTGAAATAAATCATGGGTTGGAGGTGTTCTCACAAATCAGTATGCAAAGTAATTTCAATTGATGCACAATGTTTAACATCCATCCATGTTCTATGCTGCTCTGTCCTGTTCAGGGTAGAAAGGCACTGGAGACAAACACTTTGGGTGAAGGCAGACAATGTTTAATGACAGGTCAGAATATTGATCAATCATGTTTACTTGTAGAACTTTAGCTGTTTGCCAATTAAACAGTTTTACTTGCAACAATAATCTGATGGCCAGAGGGAGGCAGTTGTTGATTTCTGCTGGTCAGTTTGAAGAAAAAAAAAAAAGAAGACTCTTGGGTTGCTGCTCAAAACTATCTTCTCTCACAAACTATCCTTCATTATTTACTCTTTTCTTTAAGCAAATAGAGGGACAGTCACCTTATATCAGTATAAGTAACTGCTGGGAGGAAGGGCACAACGTTTCTGGATCATTCTGCATGGGAGGAAGTGATCAGATCTCATACAACGAGACGTGAACTAAAAATTATTTTTGGATCTGACCTCCATCCATCCATCCATCTTCTATCCCACTTCTCACGGGGTGCCTGAGCCGATCCCAGCATAGTGTGGGCGAGGGCAGGGTACACTGGACGGTCGCCAGTCTGTCACAGGTCATGGATCTGACCTTTACTTATGAATTAGCATTACCTTCAAATCATCTCCCTGAAGCACAACCTTGCAACCAAACTATAGAGTGGCTTTATTCCCATTGTTCATCAACATAACAGAGGACATAATATGGATGGTAAATAATGAATGGAAAAAAGAAATCCCATCAATTTCTTGCTTTAACTGCTTTAATGAAGTATGTTATAGATTTCATCAAATGTACACATGCACATTTGAGTTCATATCTCACAGACATCCCACACATAAAAACAAACTATCCAAATGAATAAACAATCATTGGAAACAAACATTTAAAGATGCAGTACACTGTTTTACACACAAAAGTATTAAGAGTTCCTGAAGTATGACTGTTTTTCTGAGACTAATGAGGCAGCTACTGGCTGATTGTTTTGGTGTAACTCTGGATGAGACCTTGGAAGTACTGCTGTGTGTTTCTCTGGGGTTGAAAAATAATAATCAAACACTTTGGGAGGAAGTACCACAGAAGGAAAGAGTAGAGACTGGAAAGGACTGCAAAAGCATTGAGAGTCTGGATGTACGCCCCATTGTAAAGTATGAATACAGTGATAAAGGCAATCCATGTGAAAATGAACAGGAGCAGGCAGAAGGTGATTGATTTGGCCTCATTATAATTTTTTGGGAGGTCCTTCCCCATGTAAGAGAAAATGAAGCAAAGACAACACAATAAAGAAAGCAAAAATACTGAACTTGATGTTGCTGTGAAACTAATGTCACAACCAAGAACTATTTTGTCTCTGTACCAAAATGTGTCATTGAAGGGTTTGGGAGGATCAATAGAGTATCCAATAAGAAGTAAGACTGCCTGAATGGTAAAAGCCACACTGATGACCAGCCACTGTCCGTGATATTTCATCCACCAGCTGTAAAGCTTTGGCAACTTGGCTGCTATCTTAAAAATACAAACAATCTGAAAAGAGCGCACAACAAAACAAGCCAGACAAACAGTGTAGAACAACACAAATGGTAAAAACCTCAAGATACAGGAAGATAATGTTGGCTGACCAAAATAAAAGTACACACTGACACTAGAAAGCATGAGACAGATTAAAATGAGGAAGCACATGGGTCCTCCAGCAGATCTGACCACAGGTGTATTGTAGTTGATAGCAAAGAGAACAGACACAGCCAGACTGAGTCCCACCAAGGCCCAGGCAGCAACCATGATGACTACAGCTCCAGTGTCTGTGAACGCTACGAACTCCACCACCCGCTGGTTGCATGACGTGCTTCCCTCTGTGGACCATTCAGCCTCAGTGCAGGAGACACAAGTGTAGGGATCCTCTGTTTCACAACACAGAGAAACACTGTCAGTGAAGTTAGGTTTGACTTTCAATGGACACAGAACAAGAGATTTCATGTTTTTACAATCATGATGTATCATTAGTTAGAGTTGTCTTACTTCCAAGAAATAGCTGTAAATGCTTAATAAGTTACATGTGCAGTATGTGAAGCTTATAGATCTGAGTCCAGCCAACATTAACTGAGTGTTAAATCATCTTCTGCTACCAACAGCTTGAAATAATTGTTATCATATTCAAATTGACAGCTCTGTTTTACACTTGATTTTTGCCTGTATTTTAATACTTCACTTGTGATGTTGATAAAAGTTCCATTTTGGCAGATTTCGCACTTGAAGCAGCATTTATGGATTCCATCTGCTGTTTTCTTGTATCCAACAGGACACACCTGGGAACAAAGAGAAGTTGGCACCTGCGGAGGACATATACACGATTTTGGATCATGAGGAAAGTGAATATCGAATGAGCTAAATGTGTACTATATTGAAATTGGCTTTTTTTTATTTTTTTTTAAATCTTTTTATTTTCCATTTGTTTCATATAATTTTAATTGTTCCTTCATTCAAAATAAACAAATAAATCAAATCAAATCAAATCAAATATTGAAATATGCAGAGGCAAACAAACCAGGAGAGGTAGCTAAATTTATAAGAGGAGCTTCACGATTCCCAAAGTGGTAGATTTGAATGTGCGTTGCATGTTCTATGTAGACATGCGTGCAAACAACACAATGAAACATCACCACTACTTTATTTTTCCTGATACTGTGGTTTGTCTTGTCACAGCTACAGCTAAGCAAATGTGTGCAGTCATCCTTACACACATCCGAGCAGACATGGGAAACCAAAACAAATCATTTAAAAGTTGTGTTACGAAGGGCATCCGTCTACTCACCTGTCCTTTAGTGTGCCACTGAATTTCGGTGCCGTTGATGAAGAACTGTGAGGATGGGTATAATTCATAATATCCCACCTCCTGTGCATCACCACTACTGTTCCAGAAAACTATCCTATATGATCCATACTTCAGGTCACCATTCTCATCAAACTCAACAGTTTGATTTAAAAGTCTGAATTTTGACTTCTTTAACTCTGCTAGAACCTGGAGATACAAAGAAAAGGTGATTATTACAACTTTAGATTTTACAGTGATCAAATTGCTTTAGTTCACTTGGGTACCTATACCAAAAAAGTTAAAACAAAACAACATGATCAAATACCATTTAAATACCATATATTGTGTTTTAAAGTGTGAATCTGTCTTGAACTTCACAAACAGTACAGGTTTTAGCCTCAATGTTCTGTAAATTGAGATGAATTTATGCCAAGGAATAGGTCCTAATCTACGATTTGAGCCACTGGCATTGCGGCCTTCAGCCTTGGCGTGTGAGTGTATATGAATTGAATATGATTAACAACTGAAAGCACTCTAGACTGCTGAAACAGTGAGGAAGCATTAAATGAGTACGTAAACTGCATACTTACCATGTGTGGGAAAACTGTAATGTTCCTGTCACACTGACCAATTCCACACTGCAGTGCATTGTGTAAGGCATGAGCAATTGCATACACAGCAGAATAAACAGGAAAGGAAAAAGATGGGTCAATAGAAATGACCTCCTCTGGAGTCAGACCACTGCAGTTGCAAGCTTGATTACAAAACAAATCCTGTTTTGTATTTTCATGAAGCACATGGCTTCTCGTAGAATAGATAAAGTCACTAAAACCAGGTATTGGCACCACTGGCTGAGACACTCCGATCACAGTCCCAATGTGTTTGATTCCTTTCAGCTTAGGTAACCACCTGTTGAGGGACCAGGTGTCCCCTGCTATCCACACCTTGTCTGTGATATTCAGTCGGATCGCTGACTCAACAAGAGCTTCGGCTGTGAGTTTTGGAGCAAAGACAATAATGACCTTCACTTTTTGTGCCTCAATCTGTTTGAATATTTGGGAGTAATTTGTGTTGTCATTTAAAGCTTTGGTATAGGCCAGGCAGATGTCAGCATTCTGAATCCTCTTCATGAACAACTCCAGTCCATCAATGCCAAAATCATTGTCACTGTTGAGGAAAGCGACCCAACGCCAGTTGAAGTGTTGCAAAATTCTTGAAATCACATCTATAATGCTTTTATTGGAATTCACTGTCCGCAAGAAAGACGTGAATTTACTTTTTTCTGCGAATGCAGAGCTCGCAGCTCCATAACTGACCTGTGATACAGTAAAAGAGAAATTATCTCATGACGTTGACTGCTACATGTATACTGGATCATTTATTTGGAGAAGAATAATCACAATAATGGTTGATCATACCACAGGAATGAGATCCACGAGGAAGAGTGGCACTGTGGTGGATGTGTCAGTGCTGGAGAAAGGTCCGACCACAGCAATCACTTTGGGCCCTTTGGTCAGGTTCCTGTGAGGGTCAGCCCAAGGTTCAATCAGGCCATCAACTGATATGAGATCCAAAATACCTGGAAAACTGTGTGTATCCAAGCACAGGTCAAATATCTTATAGCCAAGAAAGACATTTGGCAGTATGCTGGTCGAGTTGTTGATTTGTTGCACAGAAAACCTCATCAGCTGAAACCTCCGATAGCTTGACAGAATGAAGGCTTGCCTGAGGATGCAAAGAGAGCAATGGATTGGTTCACTTCAATTCAACACATCAAGTCCTCACGTTCAGTGCTTTAAGTGGAAAAACATGCATGCCGGTACTCCCCTTGGGGACATGCCGTCAGCCTCTTTTACAAATATGGGACAAAAACATAATATTCAGTGGCGTGTACAGACAGTTTGTACAGCAGGTGGTCCGTGTAAAATAAAGGCACCTTGTGCAGCGTGTGGCTCCACCAGCTGCTTTATTACAGTATTGTGAGATTAAGACAAAAAAAATAGGTACATGTTGGAAGTAATTGCATATTTAAATATTGGCAGACTTTTCACAATTCCACCCAAAAAATAGGAAATATTAAGAGGTAGAGAGAGAGAGAGAGACACAGAGAGAGAGAGAGAGAGAGAGAGACACAGAGAGAGAGAGACACAGAGAGAGAGAGAGAGAGAGAGAGAGAGTGAGAGAAAGATAGAGAAATACAGAGAGAGAGAGGAGTGGATGTCACTACACACCATCCTGAATAAGTTCATATTGTACTTTTATTGTCCCTGTGGGGATTACATTTTTTTATTTTTATCAGCCTGTACATCATTATATGTATTGGGTGTAATTTAAGCGCGCAATTGTAAAAAAAAAAAGCTGTAATGAGTCCATTTGAAAATTGACACTGAGGAACCTGGGGTCATGTAGGAATGGACAGGACAGGAATCTGGTGTCATTTCCTGAAAATACATTGATTTGAATTTTTAGGAACTGTTCTGCCTGTACAGTAAGATAACGTTCTGCATGATTAACATGTGTGAATGTGAAAAATGTTGATGTTGTCTATGATCACATCAATGTGGACCACAGACCGCAGAGTAGGCTACACTACTTTGAAAAAAATTTACATAAGCTGCACCCACCATATTTAAAAAAGAATAAAATATATTTGTGCATATACAGTACAAACACTTAAATGCACATAAACGCATCATCTGTTGGCAGGAAGCTCTTTTTCCCATAAAAATCCATAAATTAGCATTATTGTTTAAGCCACTGAGTTTAAAGTGTGTGAAAAAAGCAGCAGCTGATAGTCCAGACATTATGAAATGATCCGGTAAGCGCCACATGGTAGAAAAAAGTCTCTGTATGCTGAAAGGTAAAAATTTTAAGTGCCGGTACTGCGTACTGGGGATTACTGGCCCACTTAAAGCACTGCTCACGTTTCAATATAAATCTCCTAAATCTGTTACAACTTGTCCATTCACATTTTTCGCAAGACTCACCGAGAGCAGTCAATCGCTTCTGGTCTGCTTTTTATAAAAGCAACATCAACATGATGAATGTCAAAAAGTCCACCAATCATATAATCCCCTTTGAGATAAAACTCAGAGCCTGGGACAGCATATTGAGTCAAGGCATTGAGAAAAATCCCAATAAAATGCAGAGAAGAGAAAAAAGATGTCATTGTGACAGGTCCCCCTTTGCACTGGTATGATCGGCTTTGCCTCTGCCTTTGGTATGATAAGATACACCGAGGATAGAAAAGCCTCAGTCTTAATTTCCATGCATGTGGGAACGCATGACGTTTAGTAGATACATACCTGCCTATGCATGGTCTGAGAACTTTTTACATATTCATATGCAAATGAAGTGCAGCAGCTGCACCACAAAATTAAAAATACTCACAGGCAAATGATCATTGTCATGCCTTGATCTGGTGTAGATTGGGTAATTGAGTTGAACTATGTTGATATTTTCTCTTGAAACTTGTTTGACATGTGTGTAATAATTTACTACATATTCCATCCATATCCTCCTGACCACCAGGAGAAAACAAAATGATCCTATCACAATTGGTTTTAAATTCCCTAATATTTGCAAGTTAATGAGAATACTGAAAACATGTTTGGTACCATTGAAAAGCCTTAGATGTGCTCTGTAGATACCATTATGAGTTCTTTTAGCAAGATGCAGTGGGTGGGAGATAGCCAGGTTTACAAATGTCCACCATAGTGGACACATTTGAACTACTGGTAGTTATGAGGCGAAATCATCTGTCATCTATTCTATTTGTTCAATTCAGGGTCACACGGTACTGGAGCCAATCCCAGATGACTGTTGATGAGAATTCAAGTGTTAGAAGTAATTGGAGAACAATATGAAATATTGTAGTGACATGTTCACTATCCTGGATTGTAAATGAAACTTTATGATTGCAACATTAGATACTGTTTTTGTATGTGTTTGAAAATCAGTGCATACAGTAAAACCTTTGCCCTAAGATCCAAGGGCAAGTGTCCCCTGAAGGCAGGTGTCCTCTCTTCGGAGGGACTGGTCACGAGGACAAATTGTAGGACCAGTTGATATTGAACGAACCAAACACAAAATATGTTATGGTTATTTCAAAGCAAATAACTGAATACAAGATGTTGTCCTTTTGTCTTTCACCCGCACAGAAGAGAGGACAGATCTCTTGATGAAAGGAAGCCGCGGTGAACTTTAAATATAGTTCAACAAACCTTGAGATTGGATTAACACAGTAATTTATTACAAAAGACAGAAATACTGGCCTAACAAAGATTAGTCTTATACTTAGCCGATAAACGCGAAGGAAAACAGCCAAGGATGAAACACGTCGGCTCAGCACGAGGAGGAAAAAACAGAGAGTCTCAGGCAGCTGGAGCGTCCCTATATAAAACACGCGCTGCTTTAAATCCCCTCTTCCCATTGGCCACCGCTGGAAGGAGGCGTAAGCAACGTGCTCTCCTATTGGCGGACCTTCACACAGACTGAACAAACTACGCTGCCCATGATGCAATTCGGTATTTGTCCATCATCTACAGCTCAATAACAAAACAGTCCGTGGCCATTTTAACAGTTTGAATAAGTCCATGCGGGAAGCGTCACAGTTCGGAGGTCAAAGAAAACGTTATAATTCTAACAATGTATACAGTATAAATAAATGTATACACATGTATATAAGATGTATACAAAATAATTATTACATTTAATAGGTTACTTCAGAGACCACATACAGTCAGCAGATCACCAACTTCAGAGGGCAGTCCAACATACCAGGTGACCCAAGCGAGGCGCGAGCCGAAGAGCTAAATGCTTTCTTTGCTCGCTTCGAGGTCCCAGCCCAGCAGTCTGCAGTCGCTCTGCCCCCACCCCAGCCAACTCCCAGCCGTCAGCCACTGACGGTGCAGGTACATGACGTGAGACGCACCCTCAGCAGAGCCAACCCAAGGAAGGCACCCGGGCCCGATGGTGTTTCTGGGAAGGTGCTCAAGGCCTGTGCAGACAGAGGTCTTCACCAAAATCTTCAACCTCTCCCTGACGCAAGCCTCCATCCCAGCCTGCCTCAAGTCCGCCACCATCATTCCAATACCAAAGAAATCTGCCACCGCCAGCCTGTCAGACTTTCGCCCGGTTGCACTTACCCCCATCATCACCAAGTGCCTGGAGCGACTTGACCTCACCCATATCAAAGCCTGCCTCCCCCCCTCTTTGGACCCCCACCAGTTCGCCTCCAGGAACAACCGCTCCACGGAGGATGCAATTGCCGTCGCTCTCCACACTGCGCTGAGCCACCTCGAACATCGGGGGAGCTACGTCAGAATGCTCTTCATAGACTACAGCTCAGCGTTCAATACCATCATCCCTGACCTGCTGGTCAGGAAACTGTTGGTCCTGGGTCTCCCCCGCATTAACCTGCGCTTGGATTAAGGATTTCCTTTCCAACAGACCCCAGACCGTCAGGCTCGGCCCTCACCGCTCCTCCTCCAGATCCCTGAGCACGGGCTCCCCACAGGGCTGTGTGCTGAGCCCGATGCTTTACACACTGTACACAACAGACTGCAGACCTGCGCACCCCAGCAACACCATCGTGAAGTTCGCTGACGACACTACAGTGGTGGGACTGATCACCAGTGACGAGTCTGCATACAGAGATGAGGTCCTGCAACTGTCCGCCTGGTGCTCCACGAACAATCTGATCCTGAACACCGCCAAAACCAAGGAGGTCGTCCTGGACTTCAGGAGGAGTCGCAAGTCGGACCCACCCCCCCTTCACATCAACGGCGCGCTCGTGGAAAGGGGCCACAGCTTCACTTTCCTGGGCACCGTGACCTCGGCTGACCTCTCGTGGTCTGGGAACACCTCGGCCGTCGTCAGAAGGCCCAGCAGCGGCTGCACTTCCTGAGGGTGCTCAGGAAGAATGACATCTGCCAGAAGCTGCTGGTAACCTTCTACCGATCGACCATCGAGAGCATCCTGACCGACTGCATCCCCGTGTGGTTCTCCCACTGCACCGAGGCAGACCGCAGGAGGCTCCAGAGGGTCGTAAAGACGGCGCAGAAGATCATTGGCTGGTCCCTCCCCACACTAAAAGACATTTACATGTCACGGCGCCTCAGAAGAGCTGAGGCGATCACAGCTGACGACACCCACCCTGCACACCACTTGTTTGAACTGCTGCCCTCAGGCCGGCGGTACTGGTCCATCAGGACAAGGACCAACAGACTAAGGGACAGTTTCTTTCCTCAAGCCATCACTGCACTGAACACTTAAGAACTACTACCTCAGACAAGAACTATCTACCTCAGACTGTGTGCAATACACCATACTCTGTGCAATAACAGGTACCTTGTGCTCAACCGCACATACTTATTCAGCCAAGGTACCTCAGGCAGCTAAATTGGTATTTTATGTAACTTATCGGTTGTTTCTTTAAAAAAAAAATTACATTACTGCACTAATGTCCCTGGGTGTGTGTGAGCGGGTCTGTGTGAGAGCTGAATGTGTGTGTGAATGTTTAAGTTATTCTGTATATATGGTGTGTCTGCTGAGATGAATGCAATGCTGAATGTGAGAATGGCTGCCTGTGTTCTATTGTATGTCTACTGTGTGTTTTGTAGCTACACCGCAATTTCGTTGTACTATGTACAATGACAATAAAGCTTCTAATCTAATCTCATCTAATCTAACAGTCCAGTTTCATCCTGAGTGGACAAGACTGGTAAAATATTGCTATACCAACCTTTAAATTTACATTTCAAAGTTTTTCTTTGTTGTGGTCACAGTATATGGAATGAAATGGTCTATATTTTTGCAAGATCAAACAGCTGGTGTTGAAAATGATCACAATTTCAACATAAAGTCACTTTTAATGAAACCTCCTGGTACAATACAATGAAATGTCAACAAAACCCCAAACACTTGTATAAATCCTATTTAACCTCCTTGCTGTCCTAGTTTAGCTGCCTTAGCTTGAAATTTGCCAGGAAAACCTGTCCGTTGTCCACGTTCAGCAGGTTGTCCCCTGATTACGGTGTGTCAACAGTTAAATATGTGTCTGTGCACAGTCATGTGTCTGCCCAGTACAGGGTGTCGCTCTTACCGGGTCTGCTCTTCAAAGGTTTTACTGTATATGAGATTGAATAAGCTGTGTTCACTTCATTATAAAGGTTAAACATTTTTTGCAGCGCCAATTAAACTTGACTTGGTGGAAAGGGACAAAACTTACTCTTTTGGTCAAAAAGGTTGCAGACCCCTGTGCTAACTACTACACCACAGTGGAGTTCATAAATATATACCTATGCTGGGGTGAACAAAAGCACATAAAGCCTTCAAAATATAAATGCAAGCACATGTTTATCTGTGCTTGTGATCTAGACAGATCTAATCAATTCTAGAAAATAGGACAACGTTTAGCCTGCAAAATGCAAAAATGCTGAAAAATACTTCATTTAGGGTTTGAAATGTTTCACTAAAACCAAAATTAAACCAAAGTCAAGTGGGCTGAATAGGGCCCTTTTAGGAGATTAAACTAAAAGAACACTGAATCCAAAAATGTTAGGATAATTTGGAAACTCAAAAGTAAATTAAGATAAACTGAAACCAATTGCAAAGCAAACCACTATTTTATATTTAATAGAAACAAAATACTCAATAAGATGAGATAAGAGCTTTATTGATCCAGAAGGATATTCAAATTAACAATTTTGATTCTACAATCAGAAAAGAGTGTATGGAAATATATGTATTGATATAGCAATGAATAAAAATGTCAGCTTTTTTTTAATAGAAACAAATCTGGTACAGTATTGAAGATAAACACTAATAAAAACAACTCTTTATTTTCAAATGATTCTTAGCGACATCAAGAGATAATTAATTTATTACAGAAAGACTGTTTTAAGGATGTACATGTTGTTTTCTTTCCACATTTCATTACAAGGCAAAATGCTTTGACACAAATGTATTTCATTTGTTACTCTTTAAGATGTAAAATGTCTAACTTTTTTATATTAATTGATATGAATACTAGTTTAACAGTACTTAGAGCAGAGATATTTGGTACATACTTTTGCTCAGTCAAAAAGCAAAAGTGTACTGATACTATAACACAAGACAATTACGGTTAAAATTCATTAAAACAATGACTTGCATATCTTTAATTTACAATTGTTTAATTATTATGCATGCAAATTGCATTGTTCATTACTATAATAGAGTAATCACAATATGGTATAAAGTAGTTTTCTTCCCAAATCACCTGTCAAACTAATAATCATTTTTAGTTTTGAAAATTGCCCTACAGACTACAAATATTGGATACAGGGCTGCATTTGGCCCACAGTCAGCAGTACATCCCTTCTTTACAGGATCCAGGTGGTCTGTTGAAGGTGGGAAGATTCAGGGGTTTCTCACATCCAAATAACAGCCTTGATCATATTACTCTGGGTTAGTTATAAACCAGCCGATTGGTTATGTTCTTTGGAGGTGGGAATCGTTGCATTCAGTGACGAAATCTATACTGCAGCAAGTGGAAATGTTCCAGTGTGGTACATAAATCGTCAAGAAGGCAAACAGGAGAACACTGTTGAAAAATGTCAACGGGAGGTAATATAAATGGCATTGATGCATTGAAAATGTTTTATATACCAATTGAAAAAATGCTGGATTGAATTTGTGGGAAGGATGTGATGCACCTGCGTCTCATCATGGACTGATTGCCTCCCCCCCTCTGCCAGGGGAGCATGGGGATAAAAAGAGCAGAGCAAAGGGGAAAATGCTGAGGCAGTCATGGTGAAGGGAGAGCAGTGATGCCTCAAAGAGTATAACGGCTGCAGAAAGAAGAAGACACTGGTGGCCTGAAATCGCAACTGAAGGGTGACTTGTGTGAGTTTTTGGTCAATTAAATGGTTAAAAGAGAAGTTGTCTCTGTCTCTCTGTGCCTGTAATTCTCAGGACTACAAGGGTCTCGTGTTATAGCATTTTTAGTCAGAGCATTTACAGGCAGTAAATACATTGAGATATTTACTGCTGGCAGCTACTGGCTAATTGTTTTGGTGTAACTCTGAATGAGACCTTGGAAATACTGCTGAGTGTTTCTCTGGGGTTGGAAGATAATTATCAAACATTTTGGGAGGAAGTACCACATAAGAAACAAGTAGAGACTGGAGAGGACTGCCAAAAGCATTGAGAGTCTGGATGTACGCCCCATTGTAAAGTATGAATACAGTGATAAAGGCAATCCATGTGAAAATGAACAGGAGCAGGCAGAAGGTGATTGATTTGGCCTCATTATAATTTTTTGGGAGGTCCTTCCCCATGTAAGAGAAAATGAAGCAAAGACAACACAATAAAGAAAGCAAAAATACTGAACTTGATGTTGCTGTGAAACTAATGTCACAACCAAGAACTATTTTGTCTCTGGACCTTGGAAGTACTGCTGTGTGTTTCTCTGGGGTTGAAAAATAATAATCAAACACTTTGGGAGGAAGTACCACAGAAGGAAAGAGTAGAGACTGGAAAGGACTGCAAAAGCATTGAGAGTCTGGATGTATGCCCCATTGTAAAGTAGGTACACTGTGGCAAAAGTGATCCATGTGAGGACGAGCAGGAGCAGGCAGAAGGTGATTGATTTGGCCTCATTGTAGTTCTTTGGGAGGTCCTTCCCCATGTAGGAGAAAATGAAGCAAAGGTCACACAGGGATACAAGGAAAATCACAGAACTGGATGCTGCTTTCAAATTAATGTCACAACCAAGAATTATTTTGTGTCTGTACCAAAATGTGTCATTGAAGGGTTTGGGAGGATCAATAGAGTATCCAATAAGAAGTAAGAGTGCCTGAATGGCAAAAGCCACACTGATGACCAGCCAATGTCCGTGATATTTCATCCACCAGCTGTAAAGCTTTGGCAACTTGGCTGCTATCTTAAAAATACAAACAATCTGAAAAGAGCGCACAACAAAACAAGCCAGACAAACAGTGTAGAACAACACAAATGGTAAAAACCTCAAGATACAGGAAGCGACTGTTGGCTGACCAAAATAAAAGTACACACTGACACTAGAAAGCATGAGACAGATTAAAATGAGGAAGCACATGGGTCCTCCAGCAGATCTGACCACAGGTGTATTGTAGTTGATAGCAAAGAGAACAGACACAGCCAGACTGAGTCCCACCAAGGCCCAGGCAGCAACCATGATGACTACAGCTCCAGTGTCTGTGAACGCTACGAACTCCACCACCCGCTGGTTGCATGACGTGCTTCCCTCTGTGGACCATTCAGCCTCAGTGCAGGAGACACAAGTGTAGGGATCCTCTGTTTCACAACACAGAGAAACACTGTCAGTGAAGATGTGGAACAATAATAAGTGACATGTGCAGTGATTTTATTGAAGCTCGTATGAGTGGAGTCAATTACCTGAGTGATAAACCATCTCTGCCTTTAATGAAATCTAACAACAGTCTAAAATAGCTCTCAGCATATCCATGTTTTATTACATCTTTTATTGATATCTTGTTGTGTAATACTTCACCTGTTATGTTGATAAAAGTCCCATTTTGGCAGATTTCACAACTGAAGCAGCATTTGTGGACTCCTTCTGGTTTTTTCTTGTATCCTACGGGACACTCCTGGGAGCAAACTGAAGTCGGAACCTGTTAGACAAAATCATTCAGGACAGAAGGACTTCAGATTAGGTTTAGGTATAGGTTGCGGTAAAGGATTTTACACTCTGACATTTGTGGAAACAAAAACCTATATATAGGTTATACATATAAACAGAGGTGACTGGTCACTAGGGGCAGGAGAGGCTGAGCCCCACCTGGTGTCATCAGAAAAGGACTGCATGCAAAGTATGCTATTAATACTTTAAGATTGTCTACAATATTTTCCTGTCTGTGAGTAAAACCTGCTCTTATATAGCACATAATTACAGTGTGAGGACAGTGCTCCTCTTCCTGCTTCAGGCTGTGTTTTCTCCTGATCCACACCGATGGTGCATGAGTGGGGCGAGCCTCTCTCTCACCATGCAGTGTGTATTGCTTGCAGTAAAGTGTAAGTGCGCATGCTCAGATTGTGCCTCCACTCATTCAGTTCACGTGATTTTGATGCGCAGTGGGGGTTGAGCCCGAAGCCCCACTATCAACATTTAGATTCTCAGAGCTGATTGGCCGGCGCTGATTGAGTCACTGCTTCACAGAACTGGAGCGAGTGGTCACAAGTACCTTGTCAGGGTCTGTCTGTGTCGTGTGTGTAAAGTCGACATCTCTACTCTGTGTTCACTCTACGCCTCTGTCACTTGCTCTTCCTGTGTACTCCTCCTCTGTGTGTGTGCTGTGCAATCTGCTTGATTTGTCTCACCTGTGACTTCCCTCTTCTCATGTATTTAAATCTCACTCCATGTCTTTGTGCTCGATCGTCACTGTTGTTTTTTCTTCATGACCCCAGCCCATTCCCTGTGTTCTTTGTGTTTTGGATTCAACCGTGTACCGACGCCTGCCTGGACTTGGACTACCTCTCTGATCGCCAGATGTAAACTAGTTTGCCCTCACTGTTCAATAAAAACCTGCAAATGCCAATTTGTTGTTCGAGTCTGTTTCTGGGTTGTCCTCGGACCCTGACACTTGTCAGCAGCTGAAGCTAACAAACGGTTAAGAATAATTAGGTCAATTATTTAGGAATATGTGTTTGAAACTCTTACTTTAGCAGAGAAAATTAAGGTAACTAGTCGCAAACTGTGTGATGCATCGTTGAGTGGCTGAGCTGCCGTCTTAGAAACATCATGACATAGTTTGAACTCTGTCATTATTATAATTTTTTTATTTATTTTCTTTGGGGGATCGGCTATCTCCAAGGTTCAACATTTTTATGGGATCAATGCCTATATGGTTGTTATAAAGTTGTGGTTTATAAGTTATGCACCCACTTTACTTTGGAATTCAGTAGTGTCACTAGACCTGAAATTAAATCTTGTCCCCAAGCATTTACATCTAGAAACACCACTGTGTGGGGATTAAAAAAAAAAAAAAAAAAAAAAAAAAAAAAATATATATATATATATATATATATATAGAGGATTGCGTTGTCTG
The DNA here is from genome assembly GCF_963422515.1 of Blennius ocellaris. Classification (NCBI taxonomy): domain Eukaryota; kingdom Metazoa; phylum Chordata; class Actinopteri; order Blenniiformes; family Blenniidae; genus Blennius; species Blennius ocellaris. The sequence goes on along the minus strand of NC_137654.1, from coordinate 10,942,127 downwards.
CCGCGGGCATGACAACACAAATGTGGCTTTAGTCAGTCACCCTTAAGGCTCCTCCATGCTTTCCACATTGCACATCTTCAGACCGTGCACGTTCCACGACATAATGTAAGAATCCCAAAAATATTTCCACTTCTGCTGCCCGGCATTGTCCACTTTTCCAAAAGTAGTTTATGCTTAATTTCAGGGGTTCTGAGCTACCTAGCTCTTTATTTGCTTTTTAATTGCGACTGTTTAGACTAGGAGGGGGGGAAGATCTCCAAACACAAGGGCCTAGTAAGCGCTGGTGCATGTGCAGTTGTCATGCACTGGTTGCGCAGTCACAAAATTTTGTGCTGGGCATGATCATCTGCAGAGGGGTTGGAGCGGACCCAAGCGCACTGGGGCAGATTTTCACGATTTTGACGTCACGCGTACTCTGCGCACACGTGGAAGCAGAAAGCATGAAGGGACCTTTACACACAGTTGAGCACACATGGGATACCAAAATAAAATGCTGTCATTAATAAGTCTGGCAATTTAAATTGGAGAAGAAGAAAAAAACACCTTACTTTTCCATTTCCGTGCCATTGAATTTCACTGCTGTTGATGACGAACTGGAAGGGTGGGTAAAATTGATTATAGCCAACCTCCTGCACATCACCATTGTGGTTCCAATAAACTATTAAGTATGATCCATAGTTGGGGTCACCATTCTCATCAAACTCTATAGTTTGATTAAAGAGTGTAAAGTTGGACTTTTTCAGCTCTGCTAGGACCTGAGGAAAGTGGAAATAACAGTTACATTGGAGTGAACATCAAGGGCTTCTTCATTAAACGTTCTGCTCAGGTCACAAGGTCACAGAAAGTTTTATTTTTGTTTGAATAGCCATTTCATAGTCACTGATCTGCAATACTGTCAATCATTCGTTCCTTAAAATTTCTTTATGATTACTCTGTATTGGTAAGATATGCAGGGCCTTCTCACGTGTCACTTCACTGGTTGTGAAGGAACTGTATAGGGTGTTGAAGGAAGCAGAATGCTTCATAAACCCACCAGCCACAAAACAAAGCGGGTGTTTAAAATGATTCCAACACCCTGGGCATGATAAGAGTGGTTCATGAATTTTACATTTGGCGAGTGCAGGGTCAGCAACCCACAGCTCCAGAGCCATCCCTCTGCTCCTGCTCCTTGAGCCTCGGTCCCAATGCTGAACGTTCCAGAGTGTGGCAGCACAGGGCAGGTCGGGACAGTACGGCAAGGCAAAGCACACCCAGACACAACTCCCAGCAAGTTCTAGTAAACGGGTCCAAATGGCTCTTTGACTATTGAAAGTTGCCGACCCCTGAGCGAGTGGAAGGCTCACATTTTGTATTTATTGCCTCATCCGAGTTCACTTCAGTTTGAACTAAGATGAAATGTCTTTAGGTTTCAAGAATTTAAAACATGGCCATGTTTCACCTGCTCAAATGTATAAACCTCCTATGGTGCTGACATTAACCCTTCAATCTTGTATCATCGATTGGATCAAAGGGTAGGTCCATTCCAGTGAAACCACAATGTTATTAGCTTCAGGATTCTAGAACTATATCTGTTCCAGTCATATGAATGATTTTTTAATGTTAACATAAACAAACACAAATGGTCCAAATGAAAAAGTTTCATGCTTACCATGTGTGGGTTCACTGTAATATTGTCATTACATCTGCCAGCTCCACATTGTAATGTATTGTGTAAGGCGTGGGCGATGGAGTACACAGCAGCATAAACAGGAAAAGAGAATGATGGGTCTGCATCAATGATATCTGCAGCACTCAACTCACTGCAGTTGAAAACTTGATTGCAAAACTTCTCCTGTTCTGCATTTTCACAAAGGGCAGCCGCTTTGGCAGCATGGACAAAATCACTGAAACCAGGTATTGTCTTTGCAGATGCAGCAAACCCGATCACAGTCCCAATATTCCTGATTCCTTTTTTCTTCAGAATATTTCTGTTTAAGGACCATGTATCCCCTGCCATCCACACCTTGTTGGTGACATTGTGTTGAATTGCTGAATCAATAAGATCTTCTGCAGTCCAATCAATAACAAAAACAATTATGACATGCACCCTCAGAGTGTCGATCTGTTTGAATATTCGCGGGTAATCTGTTTGATGATCAAGGCCTTTGGTATATGCCAGGCAGATGTCAGTGTCTTCAATTTTTCTTATGAAGAATTCGCGACTATCAATGCCAACATCATTATCATCGTATAGAAAAGCTACCCAGTGCCACCTGAAGTTCTTCAAAATCTTGACAAAAATTTCAAGGAGATCTTTGTTGGTATACGCTGTTCGTAAGAAAGATGGATAGGTTTTCTTTTGTGAAAACACAGTGCTGGCTGCACTATAGCTGACCTGGTGAAAGGAACAGAATTGATCATTTACACTGGCAACACTTTATCAAATATCAAGATACAAGCCGAAAAATGACTTTAATGAACAAGAGAAAAGAGTTGGTAAATTTACCATTGGAATGAGATCCATCATGACAAGTGGAGCGACAGCCATCGTCTTACTACTTGTGTAACTACCAATCACAGCCATCACTTTAGACAAATTCTTGTGTGAGTCCCCCAAAGGCTTAATCAAGCCATTCACTGACAGGAGGTTGAGTATGCTTGGAATGCTATATCTATCCGAACACTGGTCAAACAGGATATAGCCAATGGATATATTTGGCAGGAGGCTGGTAGAGTTGTTGATTTCCTCCACAGCAAATCTCATCACCTGAAACCTCTGATAACTCGACAGAATTAAAGGCTCACTGAGGACAGAGAAAGGGATGGGGGGAAACAGTGCATTTTGAAATTTAACAATTTAACAACAATTAAAAACACTGTAAAAATAAAACTTTCACTCTGACTTGTTATGACCTTTACAAAGATGACTCATCTGTCTATTTGTTTATACCTTTGCATCCTACCACTGCTAAAAATGTTTGTACACTGAGGCTGTTCCGTGTCAAAGTAAGCCCATCTTTGTTGAGATGAATTATAGATTGATTCATGTCCGTCAATTCAAGTGCAATGATGGTTGAGGTGTGGTCGATTCTGATAGTTGTATTTTCTTGTCTGATGTAAATCAAGGCCTATTCACCTGTGATAATAAGTTTTTCATCAAATTCACTTGCTTTCTAAATTACAAAAAAATAATTTACTAAGCACCAAGGATACTGTCATAGTATTTTAGATATAAACCACATTTAAATATTAACAGATGTGATGGACTTTGGTGAATTTGTTTAAAGCTTAAATGAAGGCATGTGACTCACCTGGTGCAATCGATGGCCTCTGGTCTATCAAGATGAAGAGGAGAGTCGGTATGATGAATACCAAAAAGCCCACCGAGCAAATAATCTCCATCCAGCTGAAACTCTGAGGGTGGAACAATATTTTGGGATACACTATGCAGTAGAGTTCCCAACAGGCATAGAAAACCCCAAATCTGCTGCATTGTTGCCTTAAGTGTGTTTTGTTTGTTTGTTTGAAAGCATCGACTGACCTGATCACAACTGCTAGCTGCCAGCAACTGCCAGCTTTAATGTTTGGTGGACAAAACACAAATCTCTATGCAAATGTGATCTGAACTTGCTTGATAGAGACTTGTCCAGGGAGTTTGACTGCATCTGTCCTGACTCCTTGTGGTAGGCTTGAGTTTTCAACAAAGATAAGGTTTTGTTTTAACAAGATAATCAAACAAAAAGCATGTTATTTTTTGTTCAGGTAAAAGCCATCTTTGGTTTATGTCATGTAAGATGTTTTACCCCAAAATGTATTCAAGTGGCTTCATGTGTGTAAATACTGAGGAAAAACAAGCATAAGAGACAAAATATGCATCATTGTGGCAGGTCTTGTGTATACTGGGGTGCAATATGAGGAGATTTGTCTCTGCTTTGAATAAGATAGTATATATTGGGGATGGCAAAGGTCTCAGTGCTGATTTTCTATCACTGCATACCGACATACAAATAGTCAGACGTCCATCCATCCATTCTTTCCTGCTTAGCCCATATGGGGTTGTCGTAGCAGCACAAAGAGCAAAGAAGTCCAGGTATCCCTGTGCCCCACAACTTCCTCCAACTCTTCTGGGGGGACTGTCAAGATGCTCCCAGACCAGGACTCTCCAAAGCCTGATAAACCTAAAAAGGGAGGCAACCAGGGAGCATCCTAATCAGATGGATCACCTCAAATGGCTCCTCTCAATGTGGAGGAGTGGCTTCACCAATTTGAAACATCCCCGATGGCCTGAGCCCTTCCTGGACTGTGGTCTTGTCATGGCAGAAGGACTTGCATGGTCTGGTGAACTTCAGAGCTATGCTGTCCAGAATACATTCTCCAGGTCAGGTCACCCAAGGCCAATGGGTCTAGAGTAAAGGCCCCGAAACATGTCTAAATCTCACTCGTGCAAATAGAACACAAAAGTATTGTTTACCCTACTCAAATGAGGGTCACAGGGACACATCTCTGGAGCCAGTCCCAGGGTTGGTGTTCGCCGACAGGCACCTGGTGACCAGGTAGCCCACGTGTCCTGGTCGGGCACAGCCTGAACAAGCAAAGTGGGAAGGCTCCGTGGACCCACCAACCACAATCCTCAACATGGGGGACTGATTGTGGCATTTCTCATGCAGTGTAAAAGAGTGGGGAGATATAGGGTTTTGTAGGCCTCTGTAACAGAAATGGTCAGAGAAGTTTTTACAAATTCACTTAATTTGTAAAAGATGGCAGCTCCAACAAAATAATAATGATGCTCATGGGCAAGTTAGTTTTATGTCTTGAAGAGGCCTACATTGGTATCCAGCCACAGAGATAGACAAATAGGACAGCAAGAGCAAAACATATATACAAGTCCCTTGCTCTGTGGTAGTGAGAGCATCCAATAACAATATACATGGCGGATTTACTGGACTCCTTTAATGCACTGTACAATAAAGTCAGATCAAAGAAGTGGTAGCATTGGCTTGTCTTCACCATATTGCTCCCAATCACATCAAATTGCCTCAGTGAATGCAGTGTGAGAGTGAGTGGTGGTGGTGGTCGGACGGGCCGATGGCGCAGTTTGGCAGCCTTGCTTCCGTAAGTCTGCCCCAGGGCAGCTGTGAGTACATATACTGTATAGTTGACCACCTTTGACTACAGAGTGATTGAATAATGTATGCATTATTATTATTATTATTAATATTATTATTATTAGTAGTAGTAGTATTAGTATTAGTATTAGTATTATTATTAAAAGTGAGATTTTGCCACTCTTTGTATTTGACATTTCATTGAATCAAACATTAATTTCCATTCTCTTCTGAGTGATTTAAATGTCTGGGTATTTTTGTTGACAGTAACCTTGAAAATCCTTTCAAACTTATAATCATGTTCACACGACAGCATTTGATGTGACAACACCTAATCCGTTAAAAAAAGGGAGTGTGTTTACACTGCAGCAGCGGACACAGGGAGAACGATGTAGTTAGTATGCCAGGCCATGTGAGGGCACTTTTGCTTGATTTTGTAATGAAACCACACAGACGTGTGCAGAGAACAATATGCTATAAACAGGAAGAAAATGGAGAGTACCCGACATCCGTATGGACTGATGAGGCATCAAATGCCACCAGGGGTGAGTCTCAACTACAAACTACTGACATGGATGATAAAACTAGAATACGGACCGTGACTAATACCACTATGGGTCACCATGTTTGTTTACAAGGAATGGAAGGGAAAGGGAGGGGGAGAGATGCACATGTGCAGTAACAGGCGCTGTAGCCTCCATCAATCTCTGTAGAAGCGATTAGTGGCCATGAAAGAAACTCTGCACCTTGAGAGCTGGTAAATAAACTTTGCTGATACAGTGGATCCGCACACTGGTGCCGTGTAAAGGAACCCCCTAAAAGTGAAGAAAGTTTTGCTGATACACTCATAATCGTTGTCATGTCCATGAGCCTTATTCTCATCAGCTTACAGCAGAAAGTAGCAGAAGACTTTAAAAAAAGTGAATGGAGCTCCGTTTCCCCAACACCAGAGTTCCGGAACCTGCCAGTGTGTGCAGACATGGAGTTGCAGTGCGTTGGACAGTGGCTCAAGACGCGACGTGCTGCAATGCGATGATCACACTCGGATAACTTCCACACACGGTGCGCCGGGACACCCCGGTGTCCATCCTTGCATTGCGTCAGCTCTCTCGCCTGCAACGTGGAAGTTGAGGACCAGCACCGACTGGCATTGTGCCGCCGGAGCGCACCTTAGTGCACTTCGCTTCAGGTGATCAAACTAAAATATCAACATGAATCCATAAATGATTGGATTATTATTCAAATTGACAGGAAATTAAAACAGACTGAATCATTTGCAAAACAAATTCTTATGACAGAAACAGGATACTCAAAAAGATGACATAAATTCTTTTATCGATTGGGAAGCAAATTCAAATTTTCCAGAATTTATACAACAATCATAATATAGTGTATCGAAATATTTTTGATTAAACACTATTGCCGCTATCTACAACAGATATGGGACACAACTGAAGTTAAACATTCGAAGACAAAACAACCAATATATTTACCACTATTTTAAAATGACTTGAAACTGATGAAAGCAGTAGAGCAACAAGCACAGAAAATATGGCTGAAATAGTGAAGTGAACTCCAAGTTACCTCAATTTTTTTTCAGTTTATCACACACAGACTGTTTTGGGAACATACTGTATGTTGCATGTGTTGTTTCTTTTCCACATGTCATAACAAATCAAATATGTTGACATCAATGTATTTTATTTCTTACTTTATGAGATGAAAATGAAATGAAAGAAGAACATAAATAAATATTTATTTGACTGTACTTTAGAGTGATTAGAATTGATAATTGGTCATGTTATCAAAATACTTTTTCTTCAGTATCAGTCCTATTTATGGCCCACATCTCTGTTTGAGAGGGAACAAGTGTCCCAAGAATAGTCTTGGTCAGACCAGGTCACTTAAGGTCAGTTTTAGATCAGTTTTATGGCTATGTTTTTGCTATATCAGAATCAGAGTCAGAATCAGAATCAGAATCAGATTTATTTGTCATTGTACAGGTACAGGTACAGGTACAACGAAATTGCATAGAAGTTTTGGGGAAAGAAGGACAACATGAGGTGAGGAGAGGAGGGAAAAAAAGGCAGATTAAAGACAATGCTCTGAGGAGCACAGTCTGTAATTGGGAAAAAAAAAAACACCTCAGGCACGTTTAGCATCAACACAGACAGGTTACAACACGTTTCTCGAGACAGCACTTGGTATACGTGAAGGGTAGTTTTGCAGTCCGCCACTAGGAGAGGGTGTTTGCGCAGCCGCCCTCTTTCAGCGGCCTCTGCTGGGGATTTGGGTGAGGTGCACAGCGAAGACGTTGAAAGTTGCTGGTAAAATTCCAGTGGGCAGAAATGTCTGGGGAGGGAGGGGGAGGAGGGTAGGAAGGCCAGGGGGGGCGGGGGTGGGGGCAGAGCCTTGATTCACACGCGCATCCCGGAGATATGAAGACAAAACACAGCCTTGGCAGCTGTGTGTCTGGGAGCCAAATGTTGATTATCTTTGTTTTCGTTCAGGTGCGTCAGCTTTATCCGTCAACCTTGAGTGTCTCTGGTCTCCACTGCTGCTCCAATTGTGGCAAGAATTTTAGCTTCCCAACCGAGTTCGAATATCCTCCAAGATCGATCCAATTTCACGTAAACGTTCAAGAATCGTGACCTGCGCGCTCTTGAGTTCGTTTATCGCATGAGTCTGAGTGTTCAAAGCTCGGCACAGTCCTTCAGTGACGATAGGCAGCCTTCCCAATGCAGCTGCCCGCGTCTTCTCAACTTTGCGATAGATCAGAAAGCTGCCAGCTCCAATCAGCAGCATACCTGCTATCATGAATCCCAATATGTAGAGGTCCTCCACATCCTCGATGGAAAGAATGGCCAAACACAGTTGCCTCCAGGAACCCCAGGAATCCAACATGTATCCGGCTGCAAACGTCCCATCGGGACATGCGGGCTCTCCTTTGCCCGGTCGTCGTGTCGTAAAAATTTGGTCGATTGCATTGAGAGACCAGCTGATCAATTCCATGGTTCCGGTTAAATTCGGATGCGGGTCTGAAGAGAGTCTCTGGATAGATCAGACACAAGACAGTACAGGACGGGAGCAGCAAGCGAGGAGGGAAAGAGGGAGAGGAGAGAAGAGAAAAGCGTCCGCCTTCGCTGAGAGCCGGAAGAAAATAGGGAAATGTCACACTATAAACCTTTGATACATTTGCTGGAAATGCCATATTATGTTTTTACTAAAAGTGCTAGAAGGATTACTGATGTATGTATGTAAGATACTGACATATTTACTGCTGGCAGCTACTGGCTGATTGTTTTGGTATAATTCTGAATGAGACCTTGGAAGAATTGCTGTGTGTTTCTCTGGGGTTGGAAGATGATAATTAAACACTTTGGGAGGAAGTACCACAGAAGGAAAGAGTAGAGACTGCAGAGGACTGCCAAAGCATTCAGAGTCTGGATGTACGCCCCATTGTAAAGTAGGTACACTGTGGCAAAAGTGATCCATGTGAGGACGAGCAGGAGCAGGCAGAAGGTGATTGATTTGGCCTCATTGTAGTTCTTTGGGAGGTCCTTCCCCATGTAGGAGAAAATGAAGCAAAGGTCACACAGGGATACAAGGAAAATCACAGAACTGGATGCTGCTTTCAAATTAATGTCACAACCAAGAATTATTTTGTCTCTGTACCAAAATGTGTCATTGAAGGGTTTGGGAGGATCAATAGAGTATCCAATAAGAAGTAAGAGTGCCTGAATGGTAAAAGCCACACTGATGACCAGCCACTGTCCGTGATATTTCATCCACCAGCTGTAAAGCTTTGGCAACTTGGCTGCTATCTTAAAAATACAAACAATCTGAAAAGAGCGCACAACAAAACAAGCCAGACAAACAGTGTAGAACAACACAAATGGTAAAAACCTCAAGATACAGGAAGCGACTGTTGGCTGACCAAAATAAAAGTACACACTGACACTAGAAAGCGTGAGACAGATTAAAATGAGGAAGCACATGGGTCCTCCAGCAGATCTGACCACAGGTGTATTGTAGTTGATAGCAAAGAGAACAGACACAGCCAGACTGAGTCCCACCAAGGCCCAGGCAGCAACCATGATGACTACAGCTCCAGTGTCTGTGAACGCTACGAACTCCACCACCCGCTGGTTGCATGACGTGCTTCCCTCTGTGGACCATTCAGCCTCAGTGCAGGAGACACAAGTGTAGGGATCCTCTGTTTCACAACACAGAGAAACACTGTCAGTGAAGATGTGGAACTATAATAAGTGACATGTGCAGTGATTTTATTGAAGCTCGTATGAGTGGAGTCAATTACCTGAGTGATAAACCATCTCTGCCTTTAATGAAATCTAACAACAGTCTAAAATAGTTCTCAGCATAGTCATGGTTTAATACATCTTTAATTGATATCTTGTTGTGTAATACTCCACCTGTTATGTTGATAAAAGTCCCATTTTGGCAGATTTCACAACTGAAGCAGCATTTGTGGACTCCTTCTGGTTTTTTCTTGTATCCTACGGGACACTCCTGGGAGCAAACTGAAGTCGGAACCTGTTAGACACAATCATTCAGGACAGAAGGACTTCAGATTAGGTTTAGGTATAGGTTGAGGTAAAGGATTTTACACTCTGACATTTGTGGAAACAAAAACCTATATATAGGTTATACATATATACAGAGGTGACTGGTCACTAGGGGCAGGAGAGGCTGAGCCCCACCTGGTGTCATCAGAAAAGGACTGCATGCAAAGTATGCTATTAATACTTTAAGATTGTCTACAATATTTTCCTGTCTGTGAGTAAAACCTGCTCTTATATAGCACATAATTACAGTGTGAGGACAGTGCTCCTCTTCCTGCTTCAGGCTGTGTTTTCTCCTGATCCACACCGATGGTGCATGAGTGGGGCGAGCCACTCTCTCACCATGCAGTGTGTATTGCTTGCAGTAAAGTGTAAGTGTGCATGCTCAGGTTGTGCCTCCACTCATTCAGTTCACGTGATTTTGATCCGCAGTGGGGGTTGAGCCCGAAGCCCCACTATCAACATTTAGATGCTCAGAGCTGATTGGCCGGCGCTGATTGAGGCACTGCTTCACAGAACTGGAGCAAGTCGTCACAAGTACCTTGTCAGGGTCTGTCTGTGTCGTGTGTGTAAAGTCGACGTCTCTACTCTGTGTTCACTCTACGCCTCTGTCACTTGCTCTTCCTGTGTACTCCTCCTCTGTGTGTGTGCTGTGCAATCTGCTTGATTTGTCTCACCTGTGACTTCCCTCTTCTCATGTATTTAAATCTCACTCCATGTCTTTGTGCTCGATCGTCACTGTTGTTTTTTCTTCATGACCCCAGCCCATTCCCTGTGTTCTTTGTGTTTTGGATTCAACCGTGTACCGACCCCTGCCTGGACTTGGACTCTGATTGCCAGATCTCTGATCGCCAGATGTAAACTAGTTTGCCCTGACTGTTCAATAAAAACCTGCAAATGCCAATTTGTTGTTCGAGTCTGTTTCTGGGTTGTCCTCGGACCTTGACACTTGTCAGCAGCTGAAGCTAACAAACGGTTAAGACTAATTAGGTCAATTATTTAGGAATATGAGTTTGAAACTCTTACTTTAGCAGAGAAAATTCAGATAAGTAGTCGCAAACTGTGTGATGCATGGTTGAGTGGCTGAGCTGCCATCTTAGAAACATCATGACATAGTTTGAACTCTGTCATTATTATAATTTTTTTATTTATTTTCTTTGGGGGATCGGCTATCTCCAAGGTTCAACATTTTTATGGGATCAATGCCTATATGGTTGTTAAAAAGTTGTGGTTTATAAGTTATGCACCCACTTTACTTTGGAATTCAGTAGTGTCACTAGACCTGAAATTAAATCTTGTCCCCAAGTATTTACATCTAGAAACACCACTGTGTGGGGATTAAAAAAAAAAAAAAAAAAAAAAAAAAAAAATATATATATATATATATATATAAAGAGGATTGCGTTGTCTGCCGCGGGCATGACAACGCAAATGTGGCTTTAGTCAGTCACCCTTAAGGCTCCTCCATGCTTTCCACATTGCACATCTTCAGACCGTGCACGTTCCACGACATAATGTAAGAATCCCAAAAATATTTCCACTTCTGCTGCCCGGCATTCTCCACTTTTACTAAAGTAGTTTATGCTTAATTTCAGGGGTTCTGAGCTACCTAGCTCTTTATTTGCTTTTTAATTGCGACTGTTTAGACTAGGAGGGGGTGAAGATCTCCAAACACAAGGGCCTAGTAAGCGCTGGTGCATGTGCAGTTGTCATGCACTGGTTGCGCAGTCACAAAATTTTGTGCTGGGCATGATCATCTGCAGAGGGGTTGGAGCGGACCCAAGCGCACAGGGGCAGATTTTCACGATTTTGACGTCACGCGTACTCTGCGCACACGTGGAAGCAGAAAGCATGAAGGGACCTTTACACACAGTTGAGCACACATGGGATACCAAAATAAAATACTGTCATTAATAAGTCTGGCAATTTAAATTGGAGAAGAAGAAAAAAACACCTTACTTTTCCATTTCCGTGCCATTGAATTTCACTGCTGTTGATGACGAATTGGAAGGGTGGGTAAAATTGATTATAGCCAACCTCCTGCACATCACCATTGTGGTTCCAATAAACTATTAAGTATGATCCATAGTTGGGGTCACCATTCTCATCAAACTCTATAGTTTGATTTAAGAGTGTAAAGTTGGACTTTTTCAGCTCTGCTAGGACCTGAGGAAAGTGGAAATAACAGTTACATTGGAGTGAACATCAAGGGCTTCTTCATTAAACGTTCTGCTCAGGTGACAAGGTCACAGAAAGTTTTATTTTGTTTGAATAGCCATTTCATAGTAACTGATCTGCAATGCTGTCAATCATTCCTTACTTAAAATTTCTTTATGATTACTCTGTATTGGTAAGATATGCAGGGCCTTCTAATGTGTCACTTCACTGGTTGTAAAGGAACTGTATAGGGTGTTGAAGGAAGCAGAATGCTTCATGAACCCACCAGCCACAAAACAAAGCGGGTGTGTTTAAAATGATTCCAATCACCCTAGACATGATCAGATTGGTTCATGAATTTTACATTTGGTGAGTGCAGGGTCAGCAACCCACAGCTCCAGAGCCATCCCTCTGCTCCTGCTCCTTGAGCCTCGGTCCCACTGCTGAACATTCCAGAGTGTGGCAGCACAGGGCTGGTCGGGACAGTACGGCAAGGCAAAGCACACCCAGACACAACTCCCAGCAAGTTCTGGGAAACGGGTCCAAATGGCTCTTTGAGTGTTGAAAGTTGCTGACCCCTGAGCTAGTGGAAAGCCCACATTTTGTATTTACTGCATCAGTCGAGTTCACTTCAGTTTGAACTAAGATGAAATGTCTTTAGGTTTCAAGAATTTAAAACATGGCCATGTTTCACCTGCTCAAATGTATAAACCTCCTATGATGCTGACATTAACCCTTCAATCTTGTATCATTGATTGGATCTAAGGGTAGGTCCATTCCAGTGAAACCACAATGTCATTAGCTTCAGGATTCTAGAACTATATCTGTTCCAGTCGTATGAATGATTTTTTAAAGTTCACATAAACCAACACAAATTGTCAAAGTGAAAAAGTTTCATGCTTACCATGTGTGGGTACACTGTAATATTGTCATTACATCTGCCAGCTCCACATTGTAATGTGTTGTGTAAGGCGTGGGCGATGGAGTACACAGCAGCATAAACAGGAAAAGAGAAAGTTGGGTCTGCATCAATGATATCTGCAGCACTCAACTCACTGCAGTTGAAAACTTGATTGCAAAACTTCTCCTGTTCTGCATTTTCACAAAGGGCAGCCGCTTTGGCAGAATGGACAAAATCACTGAAACCAGGTATTGTCTTTGCAGTTGCAGCAAACCCGATCACAGTCCCAATATTCCTGATTCCTTTTTTCTTCAGAATATTTCTGTTTAAGGACCATGTATCCAGTGCCATCCACACCTTGTTGGTGACATTGTGTTGTATTGCTGACTCAATAAGATCTTCTGCAATCCATTCAATAGTAAAAACAATTATGACATGCACCCTCAGACCGTCTATCTGTTTGAATATTTGTGGGTAATCTGTTTGATGATCAAGGCCTTTGGTATATGCCAGGCAGATGTCAGTGTCTTCAATTTTCCTTATGAACAATTCTTGACCATTAATGCCAAAATCATTATCATCGTAGAGAAAAGCTACCCAGTGCCACCTGAAGTTCTTCAAAATCTTGACAATAATTTCAATGAAATCTTTGTTGGTATACGCTGTTCGTAAGAAAGATGGATAGGTTTTCTTTTGTGAAAACACAGTGCTGGCTGCACTATAGCTGACCTGGTGAAAGGAACAGAATTGATCATTTACACTGGAAATACTTTATCAAATATCAAGATACAAGCCGAAAAATGACTTTAATGAACAAGAGAAAAGAGTTGGTAAATTTACCATTGGAATGAGATCCATCATGACAAGTGGAGCGACAACCATCGTCTTACTACTTGTGTAACTACCGATCACAGCCATCACTTTAGACAAATTCTTGTGTGAGTCCCCCAAAGGCTTAATCAAGCCATTCACTGACAGGAGGTTGAGTATGCTTGGAATGCTATATCTATCCGAACACTGGTCAAACAGGATATAGCCAATGGATATATTTGGCAGGAGGCTGGTAGAGTTGTTGATTTCCTCCACAGCAAATCTCATCACCTGAAACCTCTGATAACTCGACAGAATTAAAGTCTGACTGAGAACAGAGAAAGGGATGGGGGGAAACAGTGCATTTTGAAATTTAAGAATTTAACAACAATTAAAAACACTGTAAAAATACAACTTTCACTCGGAAATGTGATGACCTTTACAAAGATGACTCATCTGTCTATTTGTTTATACCTTTGCATCCTACCACTGCTAAAAATATTTGTACACTGAGGCTGTTCCGTGTCAAAGTAAGCCCATCTTTGTTGAGATGAACTATAGATTGATTCATGTCGGTCAATTCAAGTGCAATGATGGTTGAGGTGTGGTCGATTCTGATAGTTGTATTTTCTTGTCTGATGTAAATCAAGGCATATTCACCTGTGATAATGTTTTTCATCAAATTCTCTCTAAATTCATTTAAAAAAAAAATTTGCTAAGCACCAAGCATACTGTCATAGTATTTTAGATATAAACCACATTTAAATATTAACAGATCTGATGGACTTTGGTGAATTTGTTAAAAGCTTAAATGAAGGCATGGGACTCACCTGGTGCAATCGATGGCCTCTGGTCTATCAAGATGAAGAGGAGAGTCGGTGTGATGAATGTCAAAAAGCCCACCGAGCAAATAATCTCCATCCAGCTGAAACTCTGAGGGTGGAACAATGTTTTGGGCTACACTATGCAGTAGAGTTCCCAACAGGCATAGAAAACCCCAAATCTGTTGCATTGTTGCCTTAAGTGTGTTTTGTTTGTTTGTTTGAAAGCATCGGCTGACCTGATCCCAACTGCCAGCTGCCAGCTACTGCCAGCTGCCAGCTACTGCCAGCTTTAATGTTTGGTGGACAAACCACAAATCTCTATGCAAATGTGATCTGAACTTGCTTGATAGAGACTTGTCCAGGGAATTTGACTGCATCTGTCCTGACTCCTTGTGGTAGGCTTGAGTTTTCAACAAAGATAAGTTCTTGTTTTAGCAAGATAATCAAACAAAAAGCATGTTATTTTTTGTTCAGGTAAAAGCCATCTGTGGTTTTGTCCTGGAAGATGTTTTACCCCAAAATGTATTCAAGTGGCTTCATGTACGTAATTACTGAGGAAAAACAAGCATAAGAGACAAAATATGCATCATTGTGGCAGGTCTTGTGTATTCTGGGGTGCAATATGAGGAGATTTGTCTCTGCTTTGAATAAGATAGTATATATTGGGGATGGCAAAGGTCTCAGTGCTGATTTTCTATCACTGCATACCGACATACAAATAGTCAGACGTCCATCCATCCATTCTTTCCTGCTTAGCCCATATGGGGTTGTGGTAGCAGCACAAAGAGCAAAGACGCCCAGGTATCCCTGTGCCCCACAACTTTCTCCAACTCTTCTGGGGGGACTGTCAAGATGCTCCCAGACCAGGACTCTCCAAAGCCTGATAAACCTCAAAAGTGAGGCAACCAGGGAGCATGCTAATCAGATGGATCAAATCAAATGGCTCTTCTCAATGTGGAGGAGTGGCTTCACCAATTTGAAACATCCCCGATGGCCTGAGCCCTTCCTGGACTGTGGTCTTGTCATAGCAGAAGGACTTGCATGGTCTGGTGACCTTCAGAGCTATGCTGTCCAGAATACATTCTCCAGGTCAGGTCACCCAAGGCCAATGGGTCACAATGGAACACAAAAGTATTGTTTACCCTACTCGAATGAGGGTCACAGGGACACATCTCTGGAGCCAGTCCCAGGGTTGGTGTTCGCCGACAGGCACCTGGTGACCAGGTAGCCCACGTGTCCTGGTCGGGCACAGCATGAACAAGCAAAGTGGGAAGGCTCCGTGGACACACTACCCACAAACTTCAACATGGTGGACTGATTGTGGCATTTCTCATGCAGTGTAAAAGAGTGGGGAGATATGGGGTTTTGTTGGCCTCTGCAACAGAAATGGTCAGAGAAGTTTTTACAAATTCACTTATTTGTAAAAGATGGCAGCTCCAACAAAATAATAATAATACTCATGGGCAAGTTTGTTTTATGTCTTGAAGAAGCCTACGTTGGTATCCAGCCACAGAGATAGACAAATAGGACAGCAAGAGCAAAACATATATACATGGCCCTTGCTCTGTGGTAGTGAGAGCATCCAATAACAATATACATGGCGGATTTACTGGGCTCCTTTAATGCACTGTACAATAAAGTCAGATCAAATAAGTGGTACCATTGGCTTGTCTTCAACTTATTGCTCCCTTTCACATCAAATTGCCTCGGTGAATGCAGTGTGAGAGTGAGTGGTGGTGGTGGTCGGACGGGCCGATGGCGCAGTTTGGCAGCCTTGCTTCCGTAAGTCTGCCCCAGGGCAGCTGTGGCTACATATACTGTATACTTGACCACCTTTGACTACAGAGTGAATGAATAATGTATGCATTATTATTATTATTATTATTATTATTATTATTATTATTATTATTATTATTATTATTATTATTATTATTATTATTATTATTATTATTAAAAGTGAGATTTTGCCACTCTTTGTATTTGACATTTCATTGAATCAAACATTAATTTCCATTCTCTTCTGAGTGATTTAAATGTCTGGGTATTTTTGTTGACAGTAACCTTGAAAATCCTTTCAAACTTATAATCATGTTCACACGACAGCATTTGATGTGACAACACCTAATCCGTTAAAAAAAGGGAGTGTGTTTACACTGCAGCAGCGGACACAGAGAGAACGATGTAGTTAGTATGCCAGGCCATGTGAGGGCACTTTTGCTTGATTTTGTAATGAAACCACACAGATGTGTGCAGAGAACAATATGCTATAAACAGGAAGAAAATGGAGAGTACCCGACATCCGTATGGACTGATGAGGCATCAAATGCCACCAGGGGTGAGTCTCAACTACAAACTACTGACATGGATGATAAAACTAGAATACGGACCGTGACTAATACCACTATGGGTCACCATGTTTGTTTACAAGGAATGGAAGGGAAAGGGAGGGGGAGAGATGCACATGTGCAGTAACAGGCGCTGTAGCCTCCATCAATCTCTGTAGAAGTGATTAGTGGCCATGAAAGAAACTCTGCACGTTGAGAGCTGGTAAATAAACTTTGCTGATACAGTGGATCCGCACACTGGTGCCGTGTAAAGGAACCCCCTAAAAGTGAAGAAAGTTTTGCTGATACACTCATAATCGTTGTCGTGTAAACGAGCATTATTCTCATCAGCTTACAGCAGAAAGTAGCAGAAGACTTTAAAAAAAGTGAATGGAGCTCCGTTTCCCCAACACCAGAGTTCCGGAACCTGCCAGTGTGTGCAGACATGGAGTTGCAGTGCGTTGGACAGTGGCTCAAGACGCGACGTGCTGCAATGCGATGATCACACTCGGATAACTTCCACACACGGTGCGCCGGGACACCCCGGTGTCCATCCTTGCATTGCGTCAGCTCTCTCGCCTGCAACGTGGAAGTTGAGGACCAGCACCGACTGGCATTGTGCCGCCGGAGCGCACCTTAGTGCACTTCGCTTCAGGTGATCAAACTAAAATATCAACATGAATCCATAAATGATTGGATTATTATTCAAATTGACAGGAAATTAAAACAGACTGAATCATTTGCAAAACAAATTCTTATGACAGAAACAGGATACTCGAAAAGATGAGATAAATTATTTTATCGATAGGGAAGCAAATTCAAATTTTCCAGAATTTATACAACAATCATAATATAGTGTATTGAAATATTTTTGATTAAACACTATTGCAGCTTTCTACAAGCAGATATGGGACACAACTGAAGTTAAACATACTGAGACAAAACAACCAATATATTTACCACTATTTTAAAACTATTTGAAACTGATGAAAGCAGTAGAGCAACAAGCACAGAAAATATGGCTGAAATAGTGAAGTGAACTCTAAGTTACCTCACTTTTTTTTCAGTTTATCACACATAGACTGTTTTGGGAACATACTGTATGTTGCATGTGTTGTTTCTTTTCCACATGTCATAACAAATCAAATATGTTGACATCAATGTATTTTATTTCTTACTTTATGAGATGAAAATGAAATGAAAGAAGAACATAAATACATATTTATTTGACTGTACTTTAGAGTGATTAGAATTGATAATTGGTCATGTTATCAAAATACTTTTTCTTCAGTATCAGTCCTATTTATGGCCCACATCTCTGTTTGAGAGGGAACAAGTGTCCCAAGAATAGTCTTGGTCAGACCAGGTCACTCTGGGTCACTTAAGGTCAGTTTTAGATCAGTTTTATGGCTATGTTTTTGCTATATAGGGAAATGTCACACTATAAACCTTTGATACATTTGCTGGAAATGCCATTTTATGTTTTTACTAAAAGTGGTAGAAGGATTACTGATGTATGTATGTAAGATACTGACATTTACTGCTGGCAGCTACTGGCTGATTGTTTTGGTGTAATTCTGAATGAGACCTTGGAAGAATTGCTGTGTGTTTCTCTGGGGTTGGAAGATGATAATTAAACACTTTGGGAGGAAGTACCACAGAAGGAAAGAGTAGAGACTGGAGAGGACTGCCAAAGCATTCAGAGTCTGGATGTACGCCCCATTGTAAAGTAGGTACACTGTGGCAAAAGTGATCCATGTGAGGATGAGCAGGAGCAGGCAGAAGGTGATTGATTTGGCCTCATTGTAGTTCTTTGGGAGGTCCTTCCCCATGTAGGAGAAAATGAAGCAAAGGCAACACAGGGATAAAAGGAAAATCACAGAACTGGATGCTGCTTTCAAATTAATGTCACAACCAAGAATTATTTTGTCTCTGTACCAAAATGTTTCATTGAAGGGTTTGGGAGGATCAATAGAGTATCCAATAAGAAGTAAGAGTGCCTGAATGGTAAAAGCCACACTGATGACCAGCCACTGTCCGTGATATTTCATCCACCAGCTGTAAAGCTTTGGCAACTTGGCTGCTATCTTAAAAATACAAACAATCTGAAAAGAGCGCACAACAAAACAAGCCAGACAAACAGTGTAGAACAACAGAAATGGTAAAAACCTCAAGATACAGGAAGCGACTGTTGGCTGACCAAAATAAAAGAACACACTGACACTAGAAAGCGTGAGACAGATTAAAATGAGGAAGCACATGGGTCCTCCAGCAGATCTGACCACAGGTGTATTGTAGTTGATAGCAAAGAGAACAGACACAGCCAGACTGAGTCCCACCAAGGCCCAGGCAGCAACCATGATGACTACAGCTCCAGTGTCTGTGAACGCTACGAACTCCACCACCCGCTGGTTGCATGACGTGCTTCCCTCTGTGGACCATTCAGCCTCAGTGCAGGAGACACAAGTGTAGGGATCCTCTGTTTCACAACACAGAGAAACACTGTCAGTGAAGATGTGGAACTTTAATAAGTTACATGTGCAGTGATTTTATTGAAGCTCGTATGAGTGGAGTCAATTACCTGAGTGATAAACCATCTCCGCATTTAATGAAATCTAAAAACAGTCTAAAGTAGCTCTCAGCATATCCATGTTTTATTACATCTTTTATTGATATCTTGTTGTGTAACACTTCACCTGTTATGTTGATAAAAGTCCCATTTTGGCAGATTTCACAACTGAAGCAGCATTTGTGGACTCCTTCTGGTTTTTTCTTGTATCCTACGGGACACTCCTGGGAACAAACTGAAGTCGGAACCTGTTAGACACAATCATTCAGGACAGAAGGACTTCAGATTAGGTTTAAGTATGGGTTGAGGTAAAAAAATGTACACTCTGACATTTTTGGAAACATTTGTTTTTATAGCTTTGTTGTAAAGCCCTTTGGGTACCACTGGGTTATTGTATAGGGCTGTATAAATAAAATGTGATTGATTGACTGATCGATCGATTGATTGATTGATTGATTGATTGATTGAAAAACCTATATATAGGTTATACATATGGACAGAGGTGACTGGTCATTAGGGGCAGGAGAGGCTGAGCAGATTTCACAACTGAAGCAGCATTTGTGGACTCCTTCTGGTTTTTTCTTGTATCCTACGGGACACTCCTGGGAACAAACTGAAGTCGGAACCTGTTAGACACAATCATTCAGGACAGAAGGACTTCAGATTAGGTTTAGGTATAGGTTGAGGTAAAGGATTTTACACTCTGACATTTGTGGAAACAAAAACCTATATATAGGTTATACATATATACAGAGGTGACTGGTCACTAGGGGCAGGAGAGGCTGAGCCCCACCTGGTGTCATCAGAAAAGGACTGCATGCAAAGTATGCTATTAATACTTTAAGATTGTCTACAATATTTTCCTGTCTGTGAGTAAAACCTGCTCTTATATAGCACATAATTACAGTGTGAGGACAGTGCTCCTCTTCCTGCTTCAGGCTGTGTTTTCTCCTGATCCACACCGATGGTGCATGAGTGGGGCGAGCCTCTCTCTCACCATGCAGTGTGTATTGCATGCAGTAAAGTGTAAGTGCGCATGCTCAGATTGTGCCTCCACTCATTCAGTTCACGTGATTTTGATGCCCAGTGGGGTTTGAAGCCCGAAGCCCCACTATCAACATTTAGATGCTCAGAGCTGATTGGCCGGCGCTGATTGAGGCACTGCTTCACAGAACTGGAGCGAGTCATCACAAGTACCTTGTCAGGGTCTGTCTGTGTCGTGTGTGTAAAGTCGACATCTCTACTCTGTGTTCACTCTACGCCTCTGTCACTTGCTCTTCCTGTGTACTCCTCCTCTGTGTGTGCTGTGCAATCTGCTTGATTTGTCTCACTTGTGACTTCCCTCTTCTCATGTATTTAAATCTCACTCCATGTCTTTGTGCTCGATCGTCGCTGTTGTTTTTTCTTCATGACCCCAGCCCATTCCCTGTGTTCTTTGTGTTTTGGATTCAACCGTGTACCGACCCCTGCCTGGACTTGGACTACCTCTCTGATCGCCAGATGTAAAATAGTTTGCCCTGACTGTTCAATAAAAACCTGCAAATGCCAATTTGTTGTTCGAGTCTGTTTCTGGGTTGTCCTCGGACCTTGACACTTGTCAGCAGCTGAAGCTAACAAACGGTTAAGACTAATGAGGTCAATTATTTAGGAATATGTGTTTGAAACTCTTACTTTAGCAGAGAAAATTCAGATAAGTAGTCGCAAACTGTGTGATGCATGGTTGAGTGGCTGAGCTGCCATCTTAGAAACATCATGACATAGTTTGAACTCTGTCATTATTATAATTTTTTTTTTTATTTTCTTTGGGGGATCGGCTATCTCCAAGGTTCAACATTTTTATGGGATCAATGCCTATATGGTTGTGAAAAAGTTGTGGTTTATAAGTTATGCACCCACTTTACTTTGGAATTCAGTAGTGTCACTAGACCTGAAATTAAATCTTGTCCCCAAGTATTTACATCTAGAAACACCACTGTGTGGGGATTAAAAAAAAAAAATATATATATATATATATATATATATAAAGAGGATTGCGTTGTCTGCCGCGGGCATGACAACGCAAATGTGGCTTTAGTCAGTCACCCTTAAGGCTCCTCCATGCTTTCCACATTGCACATCTTCAGACCGTGCACGTTCCACGACATAATGTAAGAATCCCAAAAATATTTCCACTTCTGCTGCCCGGCATTCTCCACTTTTACTAAAGTAGTTTATGCTTAATTTCAGGGGTTCTGAGCTACCTAGCTCTTTATTTGCTTTTAAATTGCGACTGTTTAGACTAGGAGGGGGGGAAGATCTCCAAACACAAGCGCCTAGTAAGCACTGGTGCATGCGCAGTTGTCATGCACTGGTTGCACGGTCACAAAATTTTGTGCTGGGCATGATCATCTGCAGAGGGGTTGGAGCGGACCCAAGCGCACAGGGGCAGATTTTCACGATTTTGACGTCACGCGTACTCTGCGCACACGTGGAAGCAGAAAGCATGAAGGGACCTTTACACACAGTTGAGCACACATGGGATACACATCAAACCTGCAAATGCCAATTTGTTGTTCGAGTCTGTTTCTGGGTTGTCCTCGGACCTTGACACTTGTCAGCAGCTGAAGCTAACAAACGGTTAAGACTAATTAGGTCAATTATTTAGGAATACGAGTTTGAAACTCTTACTTTAGCAGAGAAAATTCAGATAAGTAGTCGCAAACTGTGTGATGCATCGTTGAGTGGCTGAGCTGTCGTCTTAGAAACATCATGACATAGTTTGAACTCTGTCATTATTATAATTTTTTTTTTTATTTTCTTTGGGGGATCGGCTATCTCCAAGGTTCAACATTTTTATGGGATCAATGCCTATATGGTTGTGAAAAAGTTGTGGTTTATAAGTTATGCACCCACTTTACTTTGGAATTCAGTAGTGTCACTAGACCTGAAATTAAATCTTGTCCCCAAGTATTTACATCTAGAAACACCACTGTGTGTGTGTGTTTGTGTGTGTGTGTAAAATGTGTGATTGGCGTTTGCCGATCAATGTCTTTCATGGCTGATCACAATAAACCCCGCCCCCTTTCCTTCACATTGCGCAGGCACATGGTTAGTTTTCAAGGCTCAGATGGTCATTAACGCAGCTCACGCTTGGCAACACTTGTCCTCATGAGCATGACAGTCAGAAGGCTCAGCAAATAACCAGGAAAATCACTGAATTCATGGGACTAGATGACCAGCCTCTCTCAGTGGTGAAAAACACCGGGTTCCACCAACTCTCATGTGGAGCCCCGCTTCGTGCTGCCAGAACGTAAATATTACACTGACGTAGCCCTGCCAGAGCTCCACACAGTGTACTGTCACATTGAACGTCTCCTTAAAGAAGGTCTCTCATCCTCTAAGTTTCATGAGTGATATATGGAGCTCGGACATCAGTCCTGTGTCAATGCTAAGTTTAACAGCTCACTGGATTGATGCAGATTTAGACACTTCTTGTGTAAATTATAAGAAAGGTGAGCATTAAGTTGTTTTTTTTCTTTGACCTTATTTGAGATATATGGCGTTGCGATATATGGCTTTTTATTTATTAGATTTTTTTGCACTATTTAGCCTGAGAGCCTTCATAGTTTCAATCTGTTAAAGATTACGTTACTGATAGCAGATAATCTGAAGTGTTTTTCAGTTGTTTTTTGTAAGGTTTTCGTATTATACATATAGATAGATAGATAGATAGATAGATAGATAGATAGATAGATAGATAGATAGATAGATAGATAGATAGAGCTATAGAAGATTGCTTTGTCTGCCGCGGGTATGACAAAGCAAATGTGGCTTTAGTCAGTCATCCTTAAGGCTCCTCTATGCTTTCCACATTGCACATCTTCAGACCATGCACGTTCCACAACATAACGTAAGAATCCCAAAAATATTTCCACTTCTGCTTCCCGGCATTCTCCATTAGTAGTTTATGCTTAATTTCAGGGGTTCTGAGCTGCCTGGCTCTATATTTGCTTTTAAATTGCGATTGTTTAGACCAGTCTTTTTCAACCACTGTGCCGCAGCACACTGGTGTTCCGCGAGATATATTCAGGTGTGCCGTGGGAAAGTATCCAATTTCACATTTTTTTTAAAAAATCATTTGCTCTCACAGCCGCTGTCAGCTGTGAGAACAGTGTGTGCAGAGTAATCATGGATAAATACTCTTCGCCAATCGATGGTAGCACATAAATTTGCTGGTGAAATCGAAACTTAACAGACATCAGTCTCGTTAATATCCACCACCTGCAGCTGCTTCCATCTTGTATCAAAGTGCTGTGTCAGTCACAGTGATGGAGAAGTTTTTGAAAAGGAAAAATGCTAATCAGGATATCAGCTCTGTGTTCGTCCAAACAGGCCCAGGTTTCACACTGAGGGACTAAAAATAAAAAAAAAAGAAATTGGGAAATTCTTTGTTTCTCTATTTATTTGATTCCTGTTGATAAAACTTTGATGAGAATTACTTTATGTTGTTAATATAGGCTACAGAGTTTCACATTTTAACATTTTCGGGTGGTGGTGTGCCTTGAGATTTTTCCAAACAAAAAAGTGTGCCTTGGCTCAAAACGGTTGAAAAACACTGGTTTAGACTATAAGAGGGGAGAATCTCCAAACACAAGCGCTCAGCAAGCGCTGGCGCATGTGCAGTTGTCATGCACTGGTTGCGCGGTCACAAAATCTGGTGCTGTATATGATCAACTGCAGAGAGGGGTTGGAGCGGACCCAAGCGCACAGGGAAGCAGAAAGCATGGAGGGATCTTTACACACATTTGAGCACACATGGGATAACAAAATAAAATACTGTCATTGATAAGTCTGGCAATTTAAATTGGAGAAGAAAAAAACCTTACTTTTCCATTTCCGTGCCATTGAATTTCACTGCTGTTGATGACGAATTGGAAGGGTGGGTAAAATTCATTATAGCCAACCTCCTGCACATCACCATTGTGGTTCCAATAAACTATTAAGTATGATCCATAGTTGGGGTCACCATTCTCATCAAACTCTATAGTTTGATTTAAAATTGTAAAGTTGGACTTTTTCAGCTCTGCTAGGACCTGAGGAAAGTGGAAATAACAGTTACATTGGAGTGAACATCAAGGGCTTCTTCATTAAACGTTCTGCTCAGGCCACAAGGTCACAGAAAGTTTTATTTTGTTTGAATAGCCATTTCATAGTAACTGATCTGCAATGCTGTCAATCATTCCTTCCTTAAAATTTCTTTATGATTACTCTGTATTGGTAAGATATGCAGGGCCTTCTAACGTGCCGCTTCACTGGTTGTAAAGGACCTGTATAAGATGTTGAAGGGAGCAGAATATTTCATAAACAAACCAGCCACAAAACAAAGCGGGTGTGTTTAAAATGATTCCAACACCCTGGGCATGATCAGATTGGTTCATGAATTTTACATTTGGCGAGTGCAGGGTCAGCAACCCACAGCTCCAGAGCCATCCCTCTGCTCCTGCTCCTTGAGCCTCGGTCCCACTGCCGAACGTTCCAGAGTGTGGCAGCACAGGGCAGGTCGGGACAGTACGGCAAGGCAAAGCACACCCAGACACAACTCCCAGCAAGTTCTGGGAAACGGGTCCAAATAGCTCTTTGTGTGTTGAAAGTTGCCGACCCCTGAGCGAGTGGAAGGCCCACATTTTGTATTTACTGCATCATCCGAATTCACTTCAGTTTGAACTAAGATGAAATGTTTTTAGATTTTAAGAATTTAAAACATGGCCATGTTTCACCTGCTCAAATGAATAAACCTCCTATGGTGCTGACATTAACCCTTCAATCTTGTATCATTGATTGGATCAACGTGTAGGTCCATTCCAGTGAAACCACAATGTCATTAGCTTCAGGATTCTAGAACTATATCTGTTCCAGTCGTATGAAGGATTTTTTAATGTTAACATAAACCAACACAAATGGTCCAAATGAAAAAAGTTTCATGCTTACCATGTGTGGGTACACTGTAATATTGTCATTACATCTGCCAGCTCCACATTGTAATGTGTTGTGTAAGGCGTGGGCGATGGAGTACACAGCAGCATAAACAGGAAAAGAGAAAGTTGGGTCTGCATCAATGATATCTGCAGCACTCAACTCACTGCAGTTGAAAACTTGATTGCAAAACTTCTCCTGTTCTGCATTTTCACAAAGGGCAGCCGCTTTGGCAGAATGGACAAAATCACTGAAACCAGGTATTGTCTTTGCAGGTGCAGCAACCCCGATCACAGTCCCAATATTCCTGATTCCTTTTTTCTTCAGAATATTTCTGTTTAAGGACCATGTATCCAGTGCCATCCACACCTTGTTGGTGACATTGTGTTGAATTGCTGACTCAATAAGATCTTCTGCAATCCATTCAATAGCAAAAACAATTATGACATGCACCCTCAGAGTGTCGATCTGTTTGAATATTTGTCGGTAATTTGTTTGATGATCAAGGCCTTTGGTATATGCCAGGCAGATGTCAGTGTCTTCAATTTTCCTTATGAACAATTCTTGACCATCAATGCCAAAATCATTATCATCGTAGAGAAAAGCTACCCAGTGCCACCTGAAGTTCTTCAAAGTCTTGACAATAATTTCAACGAGATCTTTGTTGGTATACACTGTTCGTAAGAAAGATGGATAGGTTTTCTTTTGTGAAAACACAGTGCTGGATGCAGTATAGCTGACCTGGTGAAAGGAACAGAATTTATAATTTACACTGGCAATACTTTATCAAATATCAAGATACAAGCCGAAAAATGACTTTAATGAACAAGAGAAAAGAATTGGTAAATTTACCATTGGAATGAGATCCATCATGACAAGTGGAGCGACAACCATCGTCTTACTACTTGTGTAACTACCAATCACAGCCATCACTTTAGACAAATTCTTGTGTGAGTCCCCCAAAGGCTTAATCAAACCATTCACTGACAGGAGGTTGAGTATGCTTGGAATGCTATACCTCTCTGAACACTGGTCAAACAGGATGTAGCCAATGGATATATTTGGCAGGAGGCTGGTAGAGTTGTTGATTTCCTCCACAGCAAATCTCATCACCTGAAACCTCTGATAACTCGACAGAATAAAAGGCTGACTGAGGACAGAGAAAGAAAGGGGGGGAAACAGTACATTTTGAACAACAATAAAAACATGTAAAAATAGAACTTTCACTCGGAAATGTGATGACCTTTACTAAAATGACTCATCTGTCTATTTGTTTCTACCTGTACATCCTACCACTGCTAAAAATATTTGCACACTGAGGCTGTTCCGTGTCAAAGTAAGCCCATCTTTGTTGAGATGATCTATAGATTTATTCATGTCGGTCAATTCAAGTGCAATGATGGTTGAGGTGTGGTCGATTCTGATAGTTGTATTTTCTTGTCTGATGTAAATCAAGGCATTTTCACCTGTGATAATGTTTTTCATCAAATTCTCTCTAAATTCATTAAAAAAAATAATTTGCTAAGCACCAAGCATACTGTCATAGTATTTTAGATATAAACCACATTTAAATATTAACAGATGTGATGGACTTTGGTGAATTTGTTAAAAGCTTAAATGAAGGCATGGGACTCACCTGGTGCAATCGATGGCCTCTGGTCTATCAAGATGAAGAGGAGAGTCGGTGTGATGAATATCAAAAAGCCCACCGAGCAAATAATCTCCATCCAGCTGAAACTCTGAGGGTGGAACAATGTTTTGGGCTACACTATGCAGTAGAGTTCCCAACAGGCATAGAAAACCCCAAATCTGCTGCATTGTTGCCTTAAGTGTGTTTTGTTTGTTTGTTTGAAAGCATCGACTGACCTGATCACAACTGCCAGCTGCCAGCTACTGCCAGCTTTAATGTTTGGTGGACAAACCACAAATCTCTATGCAAATGTGATCTGAACTTGCTTGATAGAGACTTGTCCAGGGAATTTGACTGCATCTGTCCTGACTCCTTGTGGTAGGCTTGAGTTTTCAACAAAGATAAGGACTTGTTTTAGCAAGATAATCAAACAAAAAGCATGTCATTTTTTGGTCAAGTAAAAGCCATCTGTGGTTTTGTTATGGAAGATTTTTTTTACCCCAAAATGTATTCAAGTGGCTTCATGTATGTAATTACTGAGGAAAAACAAGCATAAGAGACAAAATATGCATCATTGTGGCAGGTCTTGTATATACTGGGGTGCAATATGAGGAGATTTGTCTCTGCTTTGAATAAGATAGTATATATTGGGGATGGCAAAGGTCTCAGTGCTGATTTTCTATCGCTGCATACCGACATACAAATAGTCAGACGTCCATCCATCCATTCTTTCCTGCTGAGCCCATATGGGGTTGTGGTAGCAGCACAAAGAGCAAAGACGCCCAGGTATCCCTGTGCCCCACAACTTCCTCCAACTCTTCTGGGGGGACTGTCAAGATGCTCCCAGACCAGGACTCTCCAAAGCCTGATAAACCTCAAAAGGGAGACAACCAGGGAGCATGCTAATCAGATGGATCACCTCAAATGGCTCCTCTCAATGTGGAGGAGTGGCTTCACCAATTTGAAACTGTCCCTGATGGCCTGAGCCCTTCCTGGACTGTGGTCTTGTCATGGCAGAAAGACTTGCATGGTCTGGTGAACTTCAGAGCTATGCTGTCCAGAATACATTCTCCTGGTAAGGTCACTCAAGACCAATGGGTCTAGAGTAAAGGCGCCGAAACATGTCCAAATCTCACTCGTGCAAATAGAACACAAAAATATTGTTTACCCTACTCGAATGAGGGTCACAGGGACACATCTCTGGAGCCAGTCCCAGGGTTGGTGTTCGCCGACAGGCACCTGGTGACCATGTAGCCCACGTGTCCTGGTCGGGCACAGCATGAACAAGCAAAGTGGGAAGGCTCCGTGGACCCACTACCCACAAACTTCAACATGGGGGACTGATTGTGGCATTTCTCATGCAGTGTAAAAGAGTGGGGAGATATAGGGTTTTGTAGGCCTCTGCAACAGAAATGGTCAGAGAAGTTTTAACAAATTCACTTAATTTGTAAAAGATGGCAGCTCCAACAAAATAATAATAATACTCATGGGCAAGTTAGTTTTATGTCTTGAAGAGGCCTACATTGGCATCCAGCCACAGAGATAGACAAATAGGACAGCAAGAGCAAAACATATATACATGTTCCTTGCTCTGTGGTAGTGAGAGCATCCAATAACAATATACATGGCGGATTTACTGGACTCCTTTAATGCACTGTACAATAAAGTCAAATCAAAGAAGTGGTACCATTGGCATGTCTTCACCATATTGCTCCCAATCACATCAAATTGCCTCGGTGAATGCAGTGTGAGAGTGAGTGGTGGTGGTGGTCGGACGGGACGATGGCACAGTTTGGTAGCCTTGCTTCCGTAAGTCTGCCCCAGGGCAGCTGTGGCTACATATACTGTATAGTTGACCACCTTTGAGTACAGAGTGAATGAATAATGTATGCATTATTATTATTATTATTATTATTATTATTATTATTATTATTATTATTATTATTATTATTATTATTATTATTATTAATAATAATAAAAGTGAGATTTTGCCACTCTTTGTATTTGACATTTCATTGAATCAAACATTAATTTCCATTCTCTTCTGAGGGATTTAAATGTCTGGGTATTTTTGTTGACAGTAACCTTGAAAATCCTTTCAAACTTATAATCATGTTTACACGACAGCATTTGATGTGACAACACCTAATCCGTTAAAAAAAGGGAGTGTGTTTACACTGCAGCAGCGGACACAGAGAGAACGATGTAGTTAGTATGCCAGGCCATGAGGGCACTTTTGCTTGATTTTGTAATGAAACCACACAGATGTGTGCAGAGGACAATATGCTATAAACAGGAAGAAAGTGGAGAGTACCCGACATCCGTATGGACTGATGAGGCATCAAATGCCACCAGGGGTGAGTCTCAACTATAAAACTACTGATATGGACGATAAAACTAGAATACGGACCGTGACTAATACCACTATGGGTCACCATGTTTGCTTACAAGGAATGGAAGGGAACGGGAGGGGGAGAGATGCACATGTGCAGTAACAGGCGCTGTAGCCTCCATCAATCTCTGCAGGAGTGATTAGTGGCCATGAAAGAAACTTTGCACCTTGAGAGCTGGTAAATAAACTTTGCTGATACAGTGGATCCGCACACTGGTGCCGTGTAAAGGAACCCATTAAAAGTGAAGAAAGTTTTACAGATACACTAGTAATCGTTGTCGTGTAAACGAGCATTATTCTCATCAGCTTACAGCAGAAAGTAGTTGAAGACTTTAAAAAAAGTGAATGAAACTCCGTTTCCCCAACACCAGAGTTCCGGAACCTGCCAGTGTGTGTTGACACGGAGTTGCAGTGCGTTGGGCAGTGGCTCAAGACGCAACGTGGAAGTTGAGGACCAGCACCGACTGGCTTTGTGCCGCTGGAGCGCACTTTAGTGCACTTCGCTTTTGGTGATCAAACTAAAATATCAACATGAATCCATAAATGCTACGATAGTATTATTATTATGACAGGAAATAAATACAGAATGAATTATATGCAAAACAAATTCTTATGACAGAAGCAGCATACTTAAAAAGATGAGATTGATTCTTTTATTGATATAAAAGGAAATTCAAATTTTCTGCTGTTCATACAACAATCTGTTGGAACTCGTACCCGTGTTCTCCTGAATTCCTGTGTGTTCGTTTGATCCGGGAGAGGCAGAAAGAGAGCGTTAATTTCTTCAATAATGTATTTAATAATCACACAAACAAGAGATTAGAAAAATGCATATCAGATTATACAATGCTACAAAATTCCATATATCAGAGATTACATAATACGAGCTCGGACCGTTCTTCCTTGCAGACCCAAGTATATAGGCTGGGTCTACAGTGAAGAAGGGCCCCGCTGTAATGCGTGGTTCATATTTATACATTTTGCATATGACACCTCACCCTCACATTGGTCAGTTCCTCGTGATGTATGCGTTGCTATGGTGAAGTTGCTATTCCTTTGTCTCCAAAACTGCTTTAAACTGGTTCTTCTCAGAGCTTGATGCTCCGTGAGACCAAAGTGACCTCTGACCTCTTATCTGTTCCAACCTTCCCTTCAACCATATTTTTGCAACGTGGAGTGCTGAGGAGACATGCCAACCAACTTGGAATGTCCCTGAACATGAATTTATAGCTTTGTTTTTCCCAACTTTAGCAGTGGGAGGAATCCCAGCTGTGTAGGAAGATGAGTGAATACAATGTGTTCAGTTGTCCCACAGAAATCAAATGTTTAACTTGTATATTCCTTCAAATCACAATATGGTGTATAGAAATATTTTTGTAAATATAACAATGATTAAACACTATTGCAGATTTCTACAAGCAGATATGGGACACAACTGAAGTTAAACATACTGAGACAAAACAACCAATATATTTACCACTGTTTTAAAACTATTTGAAACTGATGAAAGCAGTAGAGCAACAAGCACAGAAAATATGGCTGAAATAGTGAAGTGAACTCCAAGTTACCTCAATTTATTATCAGTTTATTGCACACAGACTGTGTTGGGAACATTCTGTATGTTGAATGTGTTGTTTCTTTTCCACATGTCATAACAAATCAAATGCATTGACACAAATTTGTTTTATTTCTTACTTTATGAGATGAAAATGAAATGAGTGAAGAATTTAAATAAATATTTCTTTGACTGTACTTTAGAGTGATTACAATTGATAATTGGTCATGTGATCAAAATACTTTTTCTTCAGGATCAGTCCTATTTATGGCCCACATCTCTGTTTGACAGGGTACAAGTGTCCCAAAAATAGTCTTGGTCAGACCAGGTCACTCTGGGTCACTTAAGGTCAGTTTTAGATCAGTTTTATGGCTATGTTTTTGCTATATAGGGGAATGTCACACTATAAACCTTTGATACATTTGCTGGAAATGCCATATTATGTTTTTACTAAAAGTGGTAGAAGGATTACTGATGTATGTATGTAAGATACTGACATATTTACTGCTGGCAGCTACTGGCTGATTGTTTTGGTATAATTCTGAATAAGACCTTGGAAGAATTGCTGTGTGTTTCTCTGGGGTTGGAAGATGATAATTAAACACTTTGGGAGGAAGTACCACAGAAGGAAAGAGTAGAGACTGCAGAGGACTGCCAAAGCATTCAGAGTCTGGATGTACGCCCCATTGTATAGTAGGTACACTGTGGCAAAGGCGATCCATGTGAGGATGAGCAGGAGCAGGCAGAAGGTGATTGATTTGGCCTCATTGTAGTTCTTTGGGAGGTCCTTCCCCATGTAGGAGAAAATGAAGCAAAGACAACACAGGGATAAAAGGAAAATCACAGAACTGGATGCGGCTTTCAAATTAATGTCACAACCAAGAATTATTTTATCTCTGTACCAAAATGTGTCATTGAAGGGTTTGGGAGGATCAATAGAGTATCCAATAAGAAGTAAGACTGCCTGAATGGTAAAAGCCACACTGATGACCAGCCACTGTCCGTGATATTTCATCCACCAGCTGTAAAGCTTTGGCAACTTGGCTGCTATCTTAAAAATACAAACAATCTGAAATGAGCGCACAACAAAACAAGCCAGACAAACAGTGTAGAACAACACAAATGGTAAAAACCTCAAGATACAGGAAGCTACTGTTGGCTGACCAAAATAAAAGTACACACTGACACTAGAAAGCGTGAGACAGATTAAAATGAGGAAGCACATGGGTCCTCCAGCAGATCTGACCACAGGTGTATTGTAGTTGATAGCAAAGAGAACAGACACAGCCAGACTGAGTCCCACCAAGGCCCAGGCAGCAACCATGATGACTACAGCTCCAGTGTCTGTGAACGCTACGAACTCCACCACCCGCTGGTTGCATGACGTGCTTCCCTCTGTGGACCATTCAGCATCAGCGCAGGAGACACAAGTGTAGGGATCCTCTGTTTCACAACACAGAGAAACACTGTCAGTGAAGATGTGGAACTTTAATAAGTTACATGTGCAGTGATTTTATTGAAGCTCGTATGAGTGGAGTCAATTACCTGAGTGATAAACCATCTCTGCCTTTAATGAAATCTAACAACGGTCTAAAATAGCTCTCAGCATATCCATGTTTTATTACATCTTTTATTGATATCTTGTTGTGTAACACTTCACCTGTTATGTTGATAAAAGTCCCATTTTGGCAGATTTCACAACTGAAGCAGCATTTGTGGACTCCTTCTGGTTTTTTCTTGTATCCTACAGGACACTCCTGGGAGCAAACTGAAGTCGGAGCCTGTCAGACAAAATCATTCAGGACAGAAGGACTTCAGATTAGGTTTAAGTATAGGTTGAGGTAAAAGATTTTACACTCTGACATTTGTGGAAACAAAAACCTTTATATAGGTTATACATATATACAGAGGTGACTGGTCACTAGGGGCAGGAGAGGCTGAGCCCCACCTGGTGTCATCAGAAAAGGACTGCATGCAAAGTATGCTATTAATACTTTAAGATTGTCTACAATATTTTCCTGTCTGTGAGTAAAACCTGCTCTTATATAGCACATAATTACAGTGTGAGGACAGTGCTCCTCTTCCTGCTTCAGGCTGTGTTTTCTCCTGATCCACACCGATGGTGCATGAGTGGGGCGAGCCTCTCTCTCACCATGCAGTGTGTATTGCATGCAGTAAAGTGTAAGTGCACATGCTCAGATTGTGCCTCCACTCATTCAGTTCACGTGATTTTGATGCCCAGTGGGGTTTGAAGCCCGAAGCCCCACTATCAACATTTAGATGCTCAGAGCTGATTGGCCGGCGCTGATTGAGGCACTGCTTCACAGAACTGGAGCGAGTCGTCACAAGTACCTTGTCAGGGTCTGTGTAAAGTCGACGTCTCTACTCTGTGTTCACTCTACGCCTCTGTCACTTGCTCTTCCTGTGTACTCCTCCTCTGTGTGTGCTGTGCAATCTGCTTGATTTGTCTCACCTGTGACTTCCCTCTTCTCATGTATTTAAATCTCACTCCATGTCTTTGTGCTCGATCGTCACTGTTGTTTTTTCTTCATGACCCCAGCCCATTCCCTGTGTTCTTTGTGTCTTGGATTCAACCGTGTACCGACCCCTGCCTGGACTTGGACTACCTCTCTGATCGCCAGATGTAAACTAGTTTGCCCTCATTGTTCAATAAAAACCTGCAAATGCCAATTTGTTGTTCGAGTCTGTTTCTGGGTTGTCCTCGGACCTTGACACTTGTCAGCAGCTGAAGCTAACAAACGGTTAAGAATAATTAGGTCAATTATTTAGGAATATGTGTTTGAAACTCTTACTTTAGCAGAAAAAATTAAGGTAACTAGTCGCAAACTGTGTGATGTATGGTTGAGTGGCTGAGCTGCCATCTTAGAAACATCATGACATAGTTTGAACTCTGTCATTATTTATTAAATTTTTTTTTTTTTTGGGTGGGGGGGTGGGGGGGGGGGGTCGGCTATCTCCAAGGTTCAACATTTTTATGGGATCAATGCCTATATGGTTGTAAAGTTGTGGTTTAAAGGTTATGCACCCACTTTACTTTGGAATTCAGTAGTGTCACTCGACCTGAAATGAAATCTTGCCCCCAAATATTTACATCTAGTAACGTCACTGTGTGTGTTTGTGTGTTTGTGTTTGTGTTTGTGTGTGTGTGTGTGTAAAATATGTGATTGGCGTTTGCTGATCAATGCCATTCATGGCTGATCACAATAAACCCCGCCCCCTTTCCTTCACATTGTGCAAGCACACGGTTGCAAACAACAATAATGTCGGCCGTGTGAACCTTTTTTAACATCTGTTTCAGTGATGTAAAGTAATCCTGCAACGAAAAAATACCTGGCGGGGGGGGGGAGCATGTGAAAAGGCTTCAACACAACAAACTTGATCCGACATTTGAAGAACAAACACTTGAAAGAGTACGGTTAGTTTTGGAGGCTCACGACAACAGTCAGATGGTCATTAACGCAACTCACGCTTGGCAACACTTGTCCTCATGAGCATGACAGTCAGAAGGCTCAGCAAATAACCAGGAAAATCATTGAATTCATGGGACTAGATGACCAGCCTCTCTCAGTGGTGGAAAACACCGGGTTCCACCAACTCTCATGTGGAGCCCCGCTTCGTGCTGCCAGAACATAAATATTACACTGACGTAGCCCTGCCAGAGCTCCACACAGTGTACTGTCACATTGAACGTCTCCTTAAAGAAGGTCTCTCATCCTCTACGTTTCATGAGTGATATATGGAGCTCGGACATCAGTCCTGTGTCAATGCTGAGTTTAACAGCTCACTGGATTGATACAGATTTAGACACTTCTTGTGTAAATTATAAGAAAGGTGAGCATTAAGTTGCTTTTTTTTCTTTGACATTATTTGAGATATATGGTGTTTATTAGATTTTTTTTTGCACTATTTAGCCTAAAAGCCTCAATAGTTTTAATCTGTTAAAGATTACGTTACTGATAGCAGATAATCTGAAGCGTTTTTCAGTTGTTTTTTGGAAGGTTTTCGTATTATATATATATAGATAGATCTATAGATATTGATATAGATAAAGAGGATTGCTCTGTCTGCTACAGGTATGACAAAGCAAATGTGGCTTTAGTCCATCCATCCATCCATCCATTGGCTACCGCTTTATCCGGGGCCGGGTCGCGGAGGCAGCAGTCCAAGCAGAGTTGCCCAGACTTCCCTCGCCCCAGACACTTCCTCCAGCTCCTCCGGTGGCACCCCAAGGCGTTCCCAGGCCAGCCGAGAGACATAGTCTCTCCAGCGTGTCCTGGGTCTGCCCCGAGGCCTCCTACCGGAGGGACATGCCCGGAACACCTCCCTAGGGAGGCGTCCGGGGGGCATCCGAAATAGATGCCCGAGCCACCTCAGCTGGCTCCTCTCGATGTGGAGGAGCAGCGGCTCTACTCCGAGCTCCTCCCTGGTGACTGAGCTCCTCACCCTATCTCTAAGGGTGCGCCCAGCCACCCTACGGAGGAAGCTCATTTCAGCCGCTTGTATCCGGGATCTCGTTCTTTCGGTCATGACCCATAGTTCATGACCATAGGTGAGGGTAGGAACGAAGATCGACCGGTAAATCGAGAGCTTCGCTTTTTGGCTCAGCTCCTTCTTCACCACGACGGACCGGTACAACGTCCGCATAACTGCAGACGCTGCACCGATCCGCCTGTCGATCTCACGCTCCATCTTTCCCCCACTCGTGAACAAGACCCCAAGATACTTAAACTCCTCCACTTGGGACAAGGGCACTCCACCGACCTGGAGGGGGCAAGCCACCTTTTTCCGGTCGAGAACCATGGCCTCGGATTTAGAGGTGCTGATCTTCATCCCAGCTGCTTCACACTCGGCTGCGAACCGTGTCAGTGCACGCTGAAGGTCCAGGCTTGATGGGGCCAACAGAACCACATCATCCGCAAATAGCAGAGATGAGATTCTGTGGTCCCCAAACCGGACCCCCTCCGGCCCCCGGCTGTGCCTAGAAATTCTGTCCATATATATGATGAACAGAACCGGTGATAAAGGACACCCCTGCCGGAGGCCAACGTGCACAGGGAACAGGTCCGACTTACTGCCGGCAATGCGAACCAGACTCCTGCTCCGGGAATACAAGGACCGAACAGCCCTCAACAAGGGACCCCGGACTCCGTACTCCCGGAGCACCCCCCACAGGACATCTCGGGGGACGCGGTCGAACGCCTTCTCCAGATCCACAAAACACATGTGGACTGGTTGGGCGAACTCCCACGAACCCTCAAGCACCTGGTGGAGGGTATAGAGCTGGTCCAGTGTTCCACGACCAGGACGAAAACCGCATTGTTCCTCTTGGATCCGAGGTTCGACTAACGGCCGGACCCTCCTCTCCAGTACCCTGGAATAGACTTTCCCGGGGAGGCTGAGGAGTGTGATCCCTCTGTAGTTGGAACACACCCTCCGATCCCCCTTCTTAAAGAGAGGGACCACCACCCCGGTCTGCCAGTCCAGAGGTACTGTCCCCGCCCGCCACGCGATGTTGCAGAGACGAGTCAACCACGACAGTCCCTGCACATCCAGAGACTTAAGGAACTCTGGGCGAATCTCATCCACTCCCGGTGCCTTGCCACCGAGGAGCTTCACAACAACCTCGGTGACTTCAGCTTGGGAAATGGACGAGTCCACCTCTGAGAACCCAGTCTCTGCTTCCTCGATGGAAGACGTGGTGGCGGGATTGAGGAGGTCCTCGAAGTATTCCTTCCACCGCCCGACAATATCCCCAGTTGAGGTCAACAGCTCCCCACTTCCACTGTAAACAGTGTTGGTGGAGAACTGCTTCCCCCGCCTGAGGCGCCGGACGGTTTGCCAGAATTTCCTCGAGGCCGACCGAAAGTCCTCCTCCATGGCCTCTCCGAACTCCTCCCAGACCCGAGTTTTTGCCTCCACCACAGCCCGGGCTGCAGCTCGCTTGGCCTGCCGGTACCTGTCGATTGCCTCGGGAGTCCTATGAGCTAACAGTGCCCGGTAGGACTCCTTCTTCAGCTTGACGGCATCCCTTACTTCCGGTGTCCACCACCGGGTTCGGGGATTGCCGCCACGACAGGCGCCAGAGACCCTGCGGCCACAGCTCCGAGCAGCAGCTTCGACAATGGAAGTGGAGAACATGGTCCACTCGGACTCAATGTCTCCAACCTCCCTCGGGATCTGTGAGAAGCTCTCCCGGAGGTGGGAGTTGAAGGCTGCGCAGACGGAGGGCTCGGCCAGATGTTCCCAGCAGACCCTCACAACACGTTTGGGCCTGCCGAGTCTATCCGGCCTCCTCCCAGTCCAGCGCATCCAACTCACCACCAGGTGGTGATCAGTTGACAGCTCTGCCCCTCTCTTTACCCGAGTGTCCAAGACACACGGCCGGAGATCAGATGACACGACCACAAAGTCTATCATTGACCTCCGGCCTAGGGTGTCCTGGTGCCATGTGCACTTATGGACACCCCTGTGCTCGAACATGGTGTTCGTTATCGTCAATCTGTGACTAGCACAGAAGTCCAATAACAGAACACCACTCGGGTTCAGATCGGGGAGGCCGTTCCTCCCAATCACCCCCTTCCAAGTCTCGCTGTCATTGCCCACGTGGGCGTTGAAGTCCCCCAGGAGAACAATGGAGTCCCCAGTTGGGGCACTATCCAGCACCCCTCCCAGGGACTCCAAGAAGGTTGGGTACTCTGAACTGCTGTTCGGTGCATAGGCCGAGACAACAGTCAGAGACCTGTCCCCTACTTGTAGGCGTAGGGACGCAACCCTCTCGTTCACCGGGGTGAACTCCAACACATGGCGGCTGAGCTGTGGGGCAATAAGCAAGCCCACTCCAGCCCGCCGCCTTACACCGCGGGCAACTCCAGAGAAGTGGAGTATCCAGCCCCTGTCGAGGAGCTGGGTTCCAGAGTCCAAGCTGTGAGTGGAGGTGAGCCCGACTATATCTAGACGGTATCTCTCAACCTCCCTCACAAGCTCGGGCTCCTTCCCCCCCAGCGAGGTCACATTCCATGTCCCAAAAGCCAGAGTCCGTGTCCGGGGATCGGGTCGTCGAGGCCCCTGCCGTCGACTGCCACCCAATCCACACTGCACCCGACCCCTACGGCAGCCTCTGTGGGTGGTGAGTCCACAGGAGGGTGAGGAGGAGGGGCCCGCGTCGTCCCTTCGGGCTGAGCCCGGCCGAGTCCCGCGGGCAAGAACGCGGCCACCAGGCGCTCGCGTGCGAGCCTCCACCCCGGGCCTGGCTCCAGGGTGTGGCCCCGGCTGCGCCAAACCGGGCGACGTCTCCGTGCTCCTCGTGTGTGTATCCATAGGGGCTTTAGTCAGTCATCCTTAAGGGTCCCATGTTCAGACCGTGCACGTTCCACAACGTAACGTAACAATCCCAAAAATATTTCCACTTCTGCTGCCCGGCATTCTCCACTTTTCCTAAAGTAGTCTATGCTGGCTCTTTATTTGCTTTTAAATTGCGATTGTTTAGGCTGCGGGGGGGGGGGGGGGGGGAGATCTCCGAACACAAGCACAAGTAAGCAAGTAAGCGCTGACGCATGTGCAGTTGTCATGCACTGGTTGCGCGGTCACAAAATTTGGTGCTGTGCATGATCAATTGTAGAGGGGTTGGAGCGGACCCAAGCACACAGGGGATGATTTTGATGATTTTCACGATATTGACGTCACGCGTACTCTGCGCACACGTGGAAGCAGAAAGCATGAAGGGACCTTTGCACACATTTGAGCACACATGGGATACCAAACTAAAATACTGTCATTAATAAGTCTGGCAATTTAAATTGGAGAAGAAAAAAACACCTTACTTTTCCATTTCTGTGCCATTGAATTTCACTGCTGTTGATGACGAATTGGAAGGGTGTGTAATTTTCAATATAGCCAACCTCCTGCACATCACCATTGTGGTTCCAATAAACTATTAAGTATGATCCATAGTTGGGGTCACCATTCTCGTCAAACTCTATAGTTTGATTTAAAATTGTAAAGTTGGACTTTTTCAGCTCTGCTAGGACCTGAGGAAAGTGGAAATAACAGTTACATTGGAGTGAACATCAAGGGCTTCTTCATTAAACGTTCTGCTCAGGTCACAAGGTCACAGAAAGTTTTATTTTGTTTGAATAGCCATTTCATAGTAACTGATCTGCAATGCTGTCAATCATTCCTTCCTTAAAATTTCTTTATGATTACTCTGTATTGGTAAGATATGCAGGGCCTTCTAATGTGTCACTTCACTGGTTGTAAAGGAACTGTATAGGGTGTTGAAGGAAGCAGAATGCTTCATAAACCCACCAGCCACAAAACAAAGCGGGTGTGTTTGAAATTATTCCAATCACCCTGGACATGATCAGATTGGTTCATGAATTTTACATTTGGCGAGTGCAGGGTCAGCAACCCACAGCTCCAGAGCCATCCCTCTGCTCCTGCTCCTTGAGCCTCGGTCCCACTGCTGAACGTTCCAGAGTGTGGCAGCACAGGGCAGGTCGGGACAGTACGGTAAGGCAAAGCACACCCAGACACAACTCCCAGCAAGTTTTAGGAAACGGGTCCAAATGGCTCTTTGAGTGTTGAAAGTTGCCGACCCCTGAGCTAGTGGAAAGCCCACATTTTGTATTTATTGCATCAGTCGAGTTCACTTCAGTTTGAACTAAGATGAAATGTCTTTAGATTTCAAGAATTTAAAACATGGCCATGTTTCACCTGCTCAGATGTATAAACCTCCTATGGTGCTGACATTAACCCTTCAATCTTGTATCATTGATTGGATCTAAGGGTAGGTCCATTCCAGTGAAACCACAATGTTATTAGCTTCAGGATTCTAGAACTATATCTGTTCCAGTCATATGAATGATTTTTTTATGTTAACATAAACCAACACAAATGGTCCAAATGAAAAAGTTTCATGCTTACCATGTGTGGGTACACTGTAATATTGTCATTACATCTGCCAGCTCCACATTGTAATGTGTTGTGTAAGGCGTGGGCGATGGAGTACACAGCAGCATAAACAGGAAAAGAGAAAGTTGGGTCTGCATCAATGATATCTGCAGCACTCAACTCGCTGCAGTTGAAAACTTGATTGCAAAACTTCTCCTGTTCTGCATTTTCACAAAGGGCAGCCGCTTTGGCAGAATGGACAAAATCACTGAAACCAGGTATTGTCTTTGCAGGTGAAGCAACCCCGATCACAGTCCCAATATTCCTGATTCCTTTTGTCTGGAGGAGTTTTCTGTTTAAGGACCATGCATCTGGTGCTATCCACACCTTGTTGGTGACATTGTGTTGTATTGCTGACTCAATAAGATCTTCTGCTATCCATTCAGTAGTAAAAACAATTATGACATGCACCCTCAGACTGTCTATCTGTTTGAATATTTGTGGGTAATCTGTTTGATGATCAAGGCCTTTGGTATATGCCAGGCAGATGTCAGTGTCTTCAATTTTCCTTATGAACAATTCTTGACCATTAATGCCAAAATCATTATCATCGTAGAGAAAAGCTACCCAGTGCCACCTGAAGTTCTTCAAAATCTTGACAATAATTTCAATGACATCTTTGTTGGTATACGCTGTTCGTAAGAAAGATGGATAGGTTTTCTTTTGTGAAAACACAGTGCTGGCTGCACTATAGCTGACCTGGTGAAAGGAACAGAATTGATCATTTACACTGGCAATACTTTATCAAATATCAAGGTACAATCCAAAAAATGACTTTAATGAACAAGAGAAAAGAATTGGTAAATTTACCATTGGAATGAGATCCATCATGACAAGTGGAGCGACAACCATCGTCTTACTACTTGTGTAACTACCGATCACAGCCATCACTTTAGACAAATTCTTTTGTGAGTCCCCCAAAGGCTTTATCAAGCCATTCACTGAGATGAGGTTGAGTATGCTTGGAATGCTATACCTCTCTGAACACTGGTCAAACAGGATATAGCCAATGGATATATTTGGCAAGAGGCTGGTAGAGTTGTTGATTTCCTCCACAGCAAATCTCATCACCTGAAACCTCTGATAACTCGACAGAATTAAAGGCTCACTGAGGACAGAGAAAGGGATGGGGGGAAACAGTGCATTTTGAATTTAACAATTTAACAACAATTAAAAACACTGTAAAAATACAACTTTCACTCGGAAATGTGATGACCTTTACAAAGATGACTCATCTGTCTATTTGTTTATACCTTTGCATCCTACCACTGCTAAAAATGTTTGTACACTGAGGCTGTTCCGTGTCAAAGTAAGCCCATCTTTGTTGAGATGAACTATAGATTTATTCATGTCGGTCAATTCAAGTGCAAAGATGGTTGAGGTGTGGTCGATTCTGATAGTTGTATTTTCTTGTCTGATGTAAATCAAGGCATATTCACCTGTGATAATAAGTTTTTCATCAAATTCCTTTGCTCTCTAAATTAAATAAAAAAAAATGTTTTCTATCATAGTATTATAGATATAAACCGCATTTAAATATTAACAGATCTGATGGACTTTGGTGAATTTGTTAAAAGCTTAAATGAAAGCATGGGACTCACCTGGTGCAATCGATGGCCTCTGGTCTATCAAGATGAAGAGGAGAGTCGGTGTGATGAATGTCAAAAAGCCCACCGAGCAAATAATCTCCATCCAGCTGAAACTCTGAGGGTGGAACAATATTTTGGGCTACACTATGCAGTAGAGTTCCCAACAGGCATAGAAAACCCCACATCTGCTGCATTGTTGCCTTAAGTGTGTTTTGTTTGTTTGTTTGAAAGCATCGACTGACCTGATCGCAACTGCCAGCTGCCAGCTACTGCCAGCTTTAATGTTTGGTGGACAAACCACAAATCTCTATGCAAATGTGATCTGAACTTGCTTGATAGAGACTTGTCCAGGGAGTTTGACTGCATCTGTCCTAACTCTCTGTGGTAGGCTTGAGTTTTCAACAAAGATAAGGACTTGTTTTAGCAAGATAATCAAACAAAAAGCATGTTATTTTTTGGTCAAGTAAAAGCCATCTGTGGTTTTGTTATGGAAGATTTTTTTTACCCCAAAATGTATTCAAGTGGCTTCATGTGTGTAAATACTGAGGAAAAACAAGCATAACAGACAAAATAGGTATCATTGTGGCAGGTCTTGTATATACTGGGGTGCAATATGAGGAGATTTGTCTCTGCTTTGAATAAGATAGTATATATTGTGGATGGCAAAGGTCTCAGTGCTGATTTTCTATCGCTACATACTATCCATCCATACATTTTCTGCCGCTTATCCGGGTCCGGGTCGCAGAGGCAGCAGTCCGAGCAGAGTTGCCCAGACTTCCCTCTCCCCAGACACTTCCTTCAGCTCTTACGGTGGCACCCCAAGGCGTTCCCAGGCCAGCCGAGAGACCTAGTCCCTCCATTGTGTCCTGGGTCTGCCCCGAGGCCTCCTACCGGAGGGACATGCCCGGAACACCTCCCTGGGGAGGCGTCCATCCGAAACAGGTGACCGAGCCACCTCAGCTGGCTCCTCTCGATGTGGAGGAGCAGCGGCTCTACTCCGAGCTCCTCCCTAATGACTGAGCTCCTCACCCTATCTGTAAGGGTGCGCCCAGCCACCCTACGGAGGAAGCTCATTTCAGCCGCTTTTATCCAGGATCTCGTTCTTTCGGTCATGACCCATAATTCATGACCGTAGGTGAGGGTAGGAACGAAGATCGACCGGTAAATCGAGAGCTTCGCTTTTTGACTCAGCTCCTTCTTCACCACGACGGACCGGTACAACGTCTGCATAACTCCAGACGCCGCACCGATCCGCATGTCGATCTCACGCTCCATCTTTCCCCCACTCACGAACAAGACCCCAAGATACTTGAACTCCTCCACCTGTGACAAGGGCACTCCACCGACCTGGAGGGGGCAAGCCACTTTTTTCCGGTCGAGAACCATGGCCTCGGATTTAGAGGTGCTGATCTTCATCCCAGCTGCTTCACAGTCGTCAGTGCATGCTGAAGGTCCAGGCTTGATGGAGCCAACAGAACCACATCATCCGCAAATAGCAGAGATGAGATCCTGTGGTCCCCAAACTGGACCCCCTCCGGCCCCTGGCTGTTCCTAGAAATTCTGTCCATATATATAAGGAACAGAATCGGTGATAAAGGACAGCCCTGCCGGAGGCCAACGTACACTGGGAACAGGTCCGACTTACTGCCGGCAATGCGAACCAAGCTCCTGCTCCGGGAATGCAAGGACCGAACAGCCCTGAACAAAGGGCCCCGGACTCCATACTCCCGGAGCACCCCCCACAGGACGTCTCGAGGGACGCGGTCGAACGCCTTCTCCAGATCCACAAAACACAAGTGGACTGGTTAGGCGAACTCCCATGAACCCTCAAGCACCTGGTGGAGAGTATAGAGCTGGTCCAGTGTTCCTCGACCAGGACGAAAACCGCAATGTTCCTCTTGGATCCAAGGTTCCGAGGTCGCTACATTCCGACATACAAATAGTCAGACGTCCATCCATCCATTCTTTCCTGCTTAGCCCATATAGGGTTGTGGTAACAGCACAAAGAGAAAAGAAGCCCTGTGCCCCACAACTTCTTCCAACTCTTCTGGGGGGACTGTCAAGCTGCTCCCAGTCCAGGACTCTCCAAAGCCTGATAAACCTCAAAACGGAGTCAACGAGGGAGCATCCTAATCAGATGAATCACTTCAAATGGCTCCTCTCAATGTGGAGGAGTGGCTTCACCACTTTGAAACATCCCCGATGGCCTGAGCCCTTCCTGGACTGTGGTCTTGTAATGGCAGAAGGACATGTATGGTCTGGTGACCTTCAGAGCTATGCTGTCCAGAGTGTATTCTCCTGGTCAGGTCACCCAAGTCCAACAGGACCAGAGTAAAGGTCCCGAAGCATGTCCAAATCTCACTCGTGCCAATGGATCACAAAAATATTGTGTACCCTACTGGAATGAGGGTCACAGGGACACATCTCTGGAGCCAGTCCCAGAATTGGTGTTCGCCGACAGGCACCTGGTGACCATGTAGCCCACGTGTCCTGGTCGGGCACAGCCTGAACAAGCAAAGTGGGAAGGCTCCGTGGACCCACTACCCACAATCCTCAACATGGGGGACTGATTGTGGCATTGCTGATGCAGTGTAAAAGAGTGGGGAGATATAGGGTTTTGTAGGCCTCTGTAACAGAAATGGTCAGAGAAGTTTTTACAAATTCACTTAATTTGTAAAAGATGGCAGCTCCAACAAAATAATAATGATGCTCATGGGCAAGTTAGTTTTATGTCTTGAAGAGGCCTACGTTGGTATCCAGCCACAGAGATAGACAAATAGGACAGCAAGAGCAAAACATATATACAAGTCCCTTGCTCTGTGGTAGTGAGAGCATCCAATAGCAATATACATGGCGGATTTACTGGACTCCTTTAATGCACTGTACGATAAAGTCAGATCAAAGAAGTGGTACCATTGGCTTGTCTTCACCTTATTGCTCCCTTTCACATCAAATTGCCTCGGTGAATGCAGTGTGAGAGTGAGTGGTTGGTGGTGGTTGGACGGGCCGATGGCGCAGTTTGGCAGCTTTGCTTCTGTAAAGCCCCGTTTCTACCGCACAAAAAGTACCGGCCTAGACCGGTCTAAACCGCTCCGGTTCGCGTGTCACGACAGGAATGCGGTCTAAACGCTCCAAAGGCGACCTCAATATTTTAATGTGCCGGCTGAATCCTCTGCTGTCAGTGTGGTCAGCTGTGCACTGGTTGTTTTTATTTTCATTTTCTTTTCTTTGCTGCTCAACTTTAGTGTTTGTTGTGAAAGAGCGACTTGAGGCAGGGGGAGACTGGGGCTCGGGACTTTGCATCGCGTTGGAGCTTTCTGTTTGCAGCATAGCGCTCGCCGTGGCGTGGATGCGCGTCCGGGACACGGGAGTCTGGAGCTCTCGTCTCCGGCGC
Source organism: Blennius ocellaris (assembly GCF_963422515.1). Taxonomy (NCBI): domain Eukaryota; kingdom Metazoa; phylum Chordata; class Actinopteri; order Blenniiformes; family Blenniidae; genus Blennius; species Blennius ocellaris. The sequence goes on along the minus strand of NC_137654.1, from coordinate 10,897,393 downwards.
TGACCGCGCTCCGGCAGCTCCGCTTTCCAGAGGCGGTCAGCGTTCTGTTCAGCCGCGGTAGTGGCGCTTTATCGCGGGGACGGACCGCGGAAGCGATGAAAAGGAGTTCGGAGCTCGGCGCCTCCGTGTTCCAACGCTGAGCTGCCGCGATCAGCGCCGGAGTGGAGAGCCTCCTGCGTTTGAGCAGAAAGCTCAGACTCCCATGTCTGTGCCTCAGCCAACCGGGGGGAACGCTCTGGCCACTTGCCCCGCACCCGAGCACTCGAGTGCGGGGCACGTCGCCTCAAGTCGCCGGCAAGTGGCCGAGCGTTCGCTCTCTCACAACAAACAAGGAAGTTGCGCTGCAGCTCTCCGCTGCAAAAAATGACTTCTGCAAAAAGTAACTTTTTTTTTTCCGCTGCAAAAAATAACAGTGCAAAGTGGATAATTTAAACAACAACAGAGGATTCATAAAATCTACATCTGACGACTTTCTTTTCTGTTATATTATAATGTCGCATTTCTGCGAAACTCATAAGCCCCACCCACTTTTAACGCTCCTCTCTGCAGTGGGGACGCGACCCAAAATTTCAGTCGGGGTCTCTATTCCGTACCACTCCGTACCGCTCCGCTCCGTCCCGGCACTTGTGTGCGGTGGGACCGGGGCTTAAGTCTGCCCCAGGGCAGCTGTGGCTACATATACTGTATAGTTGACCACCTTTGACTACAGAGTGAATGAATAATGTATGCATTATTATTATTATTATTATAATTATTATTATTATTATTATTAGTGAGATTTTGCCACTCTTTGTATTTGACATTTCATTGAATCAAACATGAATTTCCATTCTCTTCTGAGGGATTTAAATGTCTGGGTATTTTTGTTGACAGTAACCTTGAAAATCCTTTTAAACTTATAGTCCTGACAACACCGAATTCGTTAAAAAAGGGGAGTGTGTTTACACTGCAGCAGCGGACACAGAGAGAACGATGTAGTTAGTATGCCAGGCCATGCAAGGGCACTTTTGCTTGATTTTGTAATGAAACCACACAGACGTGTGCAGAGAACAATACGCTACAAACGTGAAGAAAATGGAGAGTACCCGACATCCATATGGACTGATGAGGCATCGGATGCTACCAGGGGTGAGTCTCAACTATAAAACTACTGACATGGACGATAAAACGAGAATACTGTTGAGTGAATTTGAACTTTGTGTTAATTATTAGTACTTGATATAATGGGAATTAACATTTTGTAAGTTATCGTTGATTCATGCATGTCTATTATAACCACTGTTCACTGTTTCACACCTGCAAGGCCACGAGTCTTTGTTCTTTGTATTGACGAAAAGATTTATTGAAACTGTACCACACTCTGAGATGTCTTCAAGGTCTCTGGCCTCTGGGCCGGGGAAAATCTTATCTGAGGAGATTCCTGCTTCAACTGTGTGAACCACATAGAAGTGTAAGCATATACACACACACACACACACACACACACACACACACACACACACACACACACACACACACACACACACACACACACACACACACACACACACACACACACACACACATAGGCACACAGGCCTGAGAACCAGTGTTAATCTGCTTTGTTGTATCTGTGTATGAAAATGTAACCGCCTACTTTAACTTTGAATAAAACTGGGCAGCGAAATGAAGATCTTGGCAGATCGATGAACTTCAGCTCCTGAGGTGAATTCATTTCTCTGTCCTTGTACAAGCTAATTTAATCTTTTTTTTCTCTCGATACTGGGTTGTCTCTCTTCTCTCAGTCTTGCAGGTTTTTCACCGAACAAATCCGTGACTAATACCACTATGGGTCACCATGTTTGTTTACAAGGAATGGAAGGGAACGGGAGGGGGAGAGATGCACATGTGCAGTAACAGGCGCTGTAGCCTCCATCAATCTCTGTGGGAGGGATTAGTGGCTATGAAAGAAACTTTGCACCTTGAGAGCTGGTATATAAACTTTGCTGATACAGTGGATCCGCACACTGGTGCCGTGTAAAGGAACCCCCTAAAAGGGAAGAAAGTTTTACGGATACACTGGTAATTGTTGTCATTTAATCGAGCATTATTCTCATCAGCTTACAGCAGAAAGTAGTAGAAGACTTTAAAAAAAAGTGAATTACGCTCCGTTTCCCCAACACCAGAGTTCCGGAACCTGCCAGTGTGTGCAGACATGCAGTTGCAGTGCGTTGGCCAGTGGCTCAAGACGCGACGTGATGCGACGCGATGATCAGACTCAGACAACTTCCACACACAGGGACACCCCGGTGTCCATCCTTGCATTGCGTCAGCTCTCTCAGCTGCAACGTGGAAGTTGAGGACCAGCACTGATGGGCATTGTGCCGCACTTTAGTGCACTTCGCTTTTGGTGATCAAACTAAAATATCAACATGAATCCATAAATGCTTGTAAATTATTATTAAAATTGACAGGAAATTAAAACAGATGGAATCATTTGAAAAAAAATGTTTACGACAGAAACAGGATACTCGAAAAGATGAGATAAATTATTTTATCGAAGGAGAAGCAAATTCAAATTTTCCAGTATTCATACAACAATTATAATATAGTGTATAGAAATATTTTTGATTAAACACTATTGCAGCTTTCTACAATCAGATATGGGACACAACTGAAGTTAAACATACTGAGACAAAACAACCAATATATTTACCACTATTTTAAAACTATTTGAAACTGATGAAAGCAGTAGAGCAACAAGCACAGAAAATATGGCTGAAATAGTGAAGTGAACTCCAAGTTACCTCAATTTATTGTCAGTTTATTGCACACAGACTGTTTTGGGAACATACTGTATGTTGCATGTGTTGTTTCTTTTCCACATGTCATAACAAATCAAATGCATTGACACAAATTTGTTTTATTTCATACTTTATGAGATGAAAATGAAATGAGTGAAGAATTTAAATAAATATTTCTTTGACTATACTTTAGAGTGATTACAATTGATAATTGGTCATGTGATCAAAATACTTTTTCTTCAGGATCAGTCCTATTTATGGCCCACATCTCTGTTTGACAGGGTACAAGTGTCCCAAAAATAGTCTTGGTCAGACCAGGTCACTCTGGGTCACTTAAGGTCAGTTTTAGATCAGTTTTATGGCTATGTTTTTGCTATATAGGGGAATGTCACACTATAATCCTTTGATACATTTGCTGGAAATGCCATATTATGTTTTTACTAAAAGTGGTAGAAGGATTACTGATGTATGTATGTAAGATACTGACATATTTACTGCTGGCAGCTACTGGCTGATTGTTTTGGTGTAATTCTGAATGAGACCTTGGAAGAATTGCTGTGTGTTTCTCTGGGGTTGGAAGATGATAATTAAACACTTTGGGAGGAAGTACCACAGAAGGAAAGAGTAGAGACTGCAGAGGACTGCCAAAGCATTCAGAGTCTGGATGTACGCCCCATTGTAAAGTAGGTACACTGTGGCAAAAGTGATCCATGTGAGGATGAGCAGGAGCAGGCAGAAGGTGATTGATTTGGCCTCATTGTAGTTCTTTGGGAGGTCCTTCCCCATGTAGGAGAAAATGAAGCAAAGACAACACAGGGATAAAAGGAAAACCACACAACTGGATGCTGCTTTCAAATTAATGTCACAAACAAGAACCATTTTGTCTCTGTACCAAAATGTTTCATTGAAGGGTTTGGGAGGATCAATAGAGTATCCAATAAGAAGTAAGAGTGCCTGAATGGCAAAAGCCACACTGATGACCAGCCACTGTCCGTGATATTTCATCCACCAGCTGTAAAGCTTTGGCAACTTGGCTGCTATCTTAAAAATACAAACAATCTGAAAAGAGCGCACAACAAAACAAGCCAGACAAACAGTGTAGAACAACACAAATGGTAAAAACCTCAAGATACAGGAAGCTATTGTTGTCTTACCAAAATAAAAGTACACACTGACACTAGAAAGCGTGAGACAGATTAAAATGAGGAAGCACATGGGTCCTCCAGCAGATCTGACCACAGGTGTATTGTAGTTGATAGCAAAGAGAACAGACACAGCCAGACTGAGTCCCACCAAGGCCCAGGCAGCAACCATGATGACTACACCTCCAGTGTCTGTGAACGCTACGAACTCCACCACCCGCTGGTTGCATGACGTGCTTCCCTCTGTGGACCATTCAGCCTCAGTGCAGGAGACACAAGTGTAGGGATCCTCTGTTTCACAACACAGAGAAACACTGTCAGTGAAGATGTGGAACTTTAATAAGTTACGTGTGCAGTGATTTTATTGAAGCTCGTATGAGTGGAGTCAATTACCTGAGTGATAAACCATCTCTGCCTTTAATGAAATCTAACAACAGTCTAAAATAGTTCTCAGCATAGTCATGGTTTAATACATCTTTAATTGATATTATGTTGTGTAATACTCCACCTGTTATGTTGATAAAAGTCCCATTTTGGCAGATTTCACAACTGAAGCAGCATTTGTGGACTCCTTCTGGTTTTTTCTTGTATCCTACGGGACACTCCTGGGAGCAAACTGAAGTCGGAACCTGTTAGACACAATCATTCAGGACAGAAGGACTTCAGATTAGGTTTAGGTATAGGTTGAGGTAAAGGATTTTACACTCTGACATTTGTGGAAACAAAAACCTACATATAGGTTATACATATAAACAGAGGTGACTGGTCATTAGGGGCAGGAGAGGCTGAGCCCCACCTGGTGTCATCAGAAAAGGACTGCATGCAAAGTATGCTCTTAATACTTTAAGATTGTCTACAATATTTTCCTGTCTGTGAGTAAAACCTGCTCTTATATAGCACATAATTACAGTGTGAGGACAGTGCTCCTCTTCCTTCTTCAGGCTGTGTTTTCTCCTGATCCACACCGATGGTGCATGAGTGGGGCGAGCCTCTCTCTCACCATGCAGTGTGTATTGCATGCAGTAAAGTGTAAGTGCGCATGCTCAGATTGTGCCTCCACTCATTCAGTTCACGTGATTTTGATGCGCAGTGGGGGTTGAGCCCGAAGCCCCACTATCAACATTTAGATGCTCAGAGCTGATTGGCTGGCGCTGATTGAGGCACTGCTTCACAGAACTGGAGCGAGTCGTCACAAGTACCTTGTCAGGGTCTGTCTGTGTCGTGTGTGTAAAGTCGACGTCTCTACTCTGTGTTCACTCTACGCCTCTGTCACTTGCTCTTCCTGTGTACTCCTCCTCTGTGTGTGTGCTGTGCAATCTGCTTGATTTGTCTCACCTGTGACTTCCCTCTTCTCATGTATTTAAATCTCACTCCATGTCTTTGTGCTCGATCGTCGCTGTTGTTTTTTCTTCATGACCCCAGCCCATTCCCTGTGTTCTTTGTGTTTTGGATTCAACCGTGTACCGACCCCTGCCTGGACTTGGACTCTGATTGCCAGATCTCTGATCGCCAGATGTAAACTAGTTTGCCCTCACTGTTCAATAAAAACCTGCAAATGCCAATTTGTTGTTCGAGTCTGCTTCTGGGTTGTCCTCGGACCTTGACACTTGTCAGCAGCTGAAGCTAACAAACGGTTAAGAATAATGAGGTCAATTGTTTAGGAATACGAGTTTGAAACTTTTACTTTAGCAGAGAAAATTAAGGTAACTAGTCGCAAACTGTGTGATGCATCGTTGAGTGGCTGAGCTGCCGTCTTAGAAACATCATGACATAGTTTGAACTCTGTCATTATTATATATTTTTTTTGTTTATTTTCTTTGGGGGATTGGCTATCTCCAAGGTTCAACATTTTTATGGGATCAATGCCTATATGGTTGTTATAAAGTTGTGGTTTACAAGTTATGCACCCACTTTACTTTGGAATTCAGTAGTGTCACTAGACCTGAAATAAAATCTTGCCCCCAAGTATATACATCTAGAAACACCACTGTGTGGGGATTAAAAAAAAAATATATATATATATATATATAAAGAGGATTGCGTTGTCTGCCGCGGGCATGACAACGCAAATGTGGCTTTAGTCAGTCACCCTTAAGGCTCCTCCATGCTTTCCACATTGCACATCTTCAGACCGTGCACGTTCCACGACATAATGTAAGAATCCCAAAAATATTTCCACTTCTGCTGCCCGGCATTCTCCACTTTTACTAAAGTAGTTTATGCTTAATTTAAGGGGTTCTGAGCGACCTAGCTCTTTATTTGCTTTTTAATTGCGACTGTTTAGACTAGGAGGGGGTGAAGATCTCCAAACACAAGCGCCTAGTAAGCGCTGGTGCATGTGCAGTTGGAATGCACTGGTTGCGCGGTCACAAAATTTTGTGCTGGGCATGATCATCTGCAGAGGGGTTGGAGCGGACCCAAGCGCACTGGGGCAGATTTTCACGATTTTGACGTCACGCATACTCTGCGCACACGTGGAAGCAGAAAGCATGAAGGGACCTTTACACACAGTTGAGCACACATGGGATACCAAAATAAAATACTGTCATTAATAAGTCTGGCAATATAAATTGGAGAAGAAAAAAAACACCTTACTTTTCCATTTCCGTGCCATTGAATTTCACTGCTGTTGATGACGAATTGGAAGGGTGGGTAAAATTCATTATAGCCAACCTCCTGCACATCACCATTGTGGTTCCAATAAACTATTAAGTATGATCCATAGTTGGGGTCACCATTCTCGTCAAACTCTATAGTTTGATTTAAAATTGTAAAGTTGGACTTTTTCAGCTCTGCTAGGACCTGAGGAAAGTGGAAATAACAGTTACATTGGAGTGAACATCAAGGGCTTCTTCATTAAACGCTCTGCTCAGGTCACAAGGTCACAGAAAGTTTTATTTTGTTTGAATAGCCATTTCATAGTAACTGATCTGCAATGCTGTCAATCATTCCTTCCTTAAAATTTCTTTATGATTACTCTGTATTGGTAAGATATGCAGGGCCTTCTAATGTGTCACTTCACTGGTTGTAAAGGAACTGTATAGGGTGTTGAAGGAAGCAGAATGCTTCATAAACCCACCAGCCACAAAACAAAGCGGGTGTGTTTGAAATGATTCCAATCACCCTAGACATGATCAGATTGGTTCATGAATTTTACATTTGGCGAGTGCAGGGTCAGCAACCCACAGCTCCAGAGCCATCCCTCTGCTCCTGCTCCTTGAGCCTCGGTCCCACTGCTGAACATTCCAGAGTGTGGCAGCACAGGGCAGGTCGGGACAGTACGGTAAGGCAAAGCACACCCAGACACAACTCCCAGCAAGTTCTGGGAAACGGGTCCAAATAGCTCTTTGTGTGTTGAAAGTTGCCGACCCCTGAGCTAGTGGAAAGCCCACATTTTGTATTTATTGCATCAGTCGAGTTCACTTCAGTTTGAACAAAGATGAAATGTTCTTAGATTTCAAGAATTTAAAACATGGCCATGTTTCACCTGCTCAGATGTATAAACCTCCTATGGTGCTGACATTAACCCTTCAATCTTGTATCATTGATTGGATCAACGTGTAGGTCCATTCCAGTGAAACCACAATGTCATTAGCTTCAGGATTCTAGAACTATACCTGTTCCAGTCATATGAATGATTTTTTAATGTTAACATAAACCAACACAAATGGTCCAAATGAAAAAGTTTCATGCTTACCATGTGTGGGTACACTGTAATATTGTCATTACATCTGCCAGCTCCACATTGTAATGTGTTGTGTAAGGCGTGGGCGATGGAGTACACAGCAGCATAAACAGGAAAAGAGAATGATGAGTCTGCATCAATGATATCTGCAGCACTCAACTCACTGCAGTTGAAAAGTTGATTGCAAAACTTCTCCTGTTCTGCATTTTCACAAAGGGCAGCCGCTTTGGCAGAATGGACAAAATCACTTAAACCAGTTATTGTCTTTGCAGGTGAAGCAACCCCGATCACAGTCCCAATATTCCTGATTCCTTTTGTCTGGAGGAGTTTTCTGTTTAAGGACCATCCATCTGTTGCTATCCACACCTTGTTGGTGACATTGTGTTGTATTGCTGACTCAATAAGATCTTCTGCATTCCAATCAATAACAAAAACAATTATGACATGCACCCTCAGACTGTCTATCTGTTTGAATATTCGCGGGTAATCTGTTTGATGATCAAGGCCTTTGATATATGCTAGGCAGATGTCAGTGTCTTGAATTTTCCTTATGAAGAATTCTCGACTATCAATGCCAACATCATTATCATCGTGTAGAAAAGCTACCCAGTGCCATCTGAAGTTCTTCAAAATCTTGACAAAAATTTCAATGACATCTTTGTTGGTATACGCTGTTCGTAAGAAAGATGGATAGGTTTTCTTTTGTGAAAACACAGTGCTGGCTGCACCATAGCTGACCTGGTGAAAGGAACAGAATTTATGATTTACACTGGCAATACTTTATCAAATATCAAGATACAAGTGGATAAATGACTTTAATGAACAAGAGAAAAGAGTTGGTAAATTTACCATTGGAATGAGATCCATCATGACAAGTGGAGCGACAGCCATCGTCTTACTACTTGTGTAACTACCGATCACAGCCATCACTTTAGACAAATTTTTGTGTGAGTCCCCCCAAGGCTTAATCAAGCCATTCACTGACAGGAGGTTGAGAATGCTTGGAATGCTATATCTATCCGAACACTGGTCAAACAGGATATAGCCAATGGATATATTTGGCAGGAGGCTGGTAGAGTTGTTGATTTCCTCCACAGCAAATCTCATCACCTGAAACCTCTGATAACTCGACAGAATTAAAGGCTCACTGAGGACAGAGAAAGGGATGGGGGGAAACAGTGCATTTTGAAATTTAGCAATTTAACAACAATTAAAAACACTGAAAATAGAACTTTCACTCTGAAATGTGATGACCTTTACTAAAATGACTCACCAGTCTATTTGTTTATACTTTTACATCCTACCACTGCTAAAAATGTTTGTACACTGAGGCTGTTCCGTGTCAAAGTAAGCCCATCTTTGTTGAGATGAATTATAGATTGATTCATGTCGGTCAATTCAAGTGCAATGATGGTTGAGGTGTGGTCGAATCTGATAGTTGTATTTTCTTGTCTGATGTAAATCAAGGCATATTCACCTGTGATAATAAATTTTTCATCAAATTCCCTTGCTCTCTAAATTACTAAAAAATAATTTACTAAGCACCAAGGATACTGTCATAGTATTTTAGATATAAAACACATTTAAATATTAACAGATGTGATGGACTTTGGTGAATTTGTTAAAAGCTTAAATGAAGGCATGGGACTCACCTGGTGCAATCGATGGCCTCTGGTCTATCAAGATGAAGAGGAGAGTCGGTGTGATGAATACCAAAAAGCCCACCGAGCAAATAATCTCCATCCAGCTGAAACTCTGAGGGTGGAACAATATTTTGGGATACACTATGCAGTAGAGTTCCCAACAGGCATAGAAAACCCCAAATCTGCTGCATTGTTGCCTTAAGTGTGTTTTGTTTGTTTGTTTGAAAGCATCGACTGACCTGATCGCAACTGCCAGCTGCCAGCTACTGCCAGCTTTAATGTTTGGTGGATAAACCACAAATCTCTATGCAAATGGGATCTGAACTTGCTTGATAGAGACTTGTCCAGGGAATTTGACTGCATCTGTCCTAACTCTCTGTGGTAGGCTTGAGTTTTCAACAAAGATAAGGTTTTGTTTTAGCAAGATAATCAAACAAAAAGCATGTTATTTTTTGTTCAGGTAAAAGCCATCTTTAGTTTATGTCATGTAAGATGTTTTACCCCAAAATTTATTCAAGTGGCTTCATGTGTGTAATTACGGAGGAAAAACAAGCATAAGAGACAAAATATGCATCATTGTGGCAGGTCTAGTATATACTGGGGTGCAATATGAGGAGATTTGTCTCTGCTTTGAATAAGATAGTATATATTGGGGATGGCAAAGGTCTCAGTGCTGATTTTCTATCACTGCATACCGACATACAAATAGTCAGACGTCCATCCATCCATTCTTTCCTGCTGAGCCCATATGGGGTTGTGGTAGCAGCACAAAGAGCAAAGAAGCCCAGGTATCCCTGTGCCCCACAACTTCCTCCAACTCTTCTGGGGGGACTGTCAAGATGCTCCCAGACTGGAACTCTCCAAGGCCTGATAAACCTAAAAAGGGAGGCAACCAGGGAGCACGCTAATCAGATGGATCACATCAAATGGCTCTTCTCAATGTGGAGGAGTGGCTTCACCAATTTGAAGCTTCCCAGATGGCCTGAGCCCTTCCTGGACTGTGGTCTTGTCATGGCAGAAGGACTTGCATGGTCTGGTGACCTTCAGAGCTATGCTGTCCAGAATACATTCTCCTGGTAAGGTCACCCAAGGCCAATGGGTCTAGAGTAAAGGCCCAGAAACATGTCTAAATCTCACTCGTGCAAATAGAACACAAAAATATTGTTTACCCTACTCGAATGAGGGTCACAGGGACACATCTCTGGAGCCAGTCCCAGGGTTGGTGTTCGCCGACAGGCACCTGGTGACCATGTAGCCCACGTGTCCTGGTCGGGCACAGCCTGAACAAGCAAAGTGGGAAGGCTCCGTGGACCCACCAACCACAATCCTCAACATGGGGGACTGATTGTGGCATTTCTCATGCAGTGTAAAAGAGTGGGGAGATATGGGGTTTTGTAGGCCCCTGCAACGGAAATGGTCAGAGACGTTTTTATAAATTCACTTAATTTGTAAAAGATGGCAGCTCCAACAAAATAATAATAATACTCATGGGCAAGCTACATTGGTATCCAGCCACAGAGATAGACAAATAGGACAGCAAGAGCAAAACATATATACATGTTCCTTGCTCTGTGGTAGTGTAGGGATTTACTACCTCATATGGATCACTATTTATGTTTTGGTTGGCTATCGATAATGATTCATAATTATCAAAGATAGTTATTAATAATGTTGTTGAAATTTAATCTGATGTGTATCAGATACCTCGGAGCACCACCTGTCTTAACAGGAAATGATAGCCAATTCAGTCATATCAGTCTCATAAGATATACTAAACAGCTAATCAGGAATTTGAATTAATAGTTAAATTAATTACAATTACCAGAATTAACAGTAAAGCTTGAAGGATTTTGGAGTTCTTGACACAGAAGAGGTCGACATTTCATTCACCTTTGTGCACATTAATAAAACAGCAAATATGATTCCAAAAATTTGATTTATTAACAATGAAAACAAATAAAATACAGATTCTAACTACCTATATACAGCTGGGTGTGTGTAGGTGTGTGTGTGTGTGTGTGTGGAGAGAGAGAGAGAGAGAGAGAGAGTTGGAGGGAGTGTGTGTGTGTGAGACGTGTGATGGAACTACAAAACAAGATGGCGGATCACAAGAAACTACATTCCAAATGGAGGTTGTCAGAGAGCAGGAGGTCTGTCCTGAGTCTCGGCCATGTGCTGATAGCAATGGAACAATAGAAGCTAGCCACAGCATCTGCTTCTGGTGTGTCTCTGCTAAAGGACCATTTCTAGAATGAGTTCATGTGACTGCGATTTGTCTTGTAAAACGTCAGGAGTCATCAGATGGTGTTCAGTTACTGTGTGATGTTGTCTTTAATGTGATATGTGTAGGATTGTGAGTTAACGAGTTAGTAAAGCAAAGATTAGCATGCAGACCCTGTGTCTGTGGAAGAGCTAACGTTGGTTTACAGGTTGATAACGGCTCCTAATATCATTATCAAAAGAACGCGATCATTGTAACAGAATCGACACATCTTCATAAAAGTTAAACAGTTCTATGCATAGCATCAGGTTTAACTAATCTCAGGTAATGCCCAGTTGTTACTACTTCCTTGAAGGAGTTCAGTTGTTGTCCTGCTGGAGGGAAGCTGGTGTCTTCTCCTGTCGTTAGCACCTCCTGCTAACTGTGGTTTGCTGGTTCTGCAGGCTGAGGAGAAGAAGATGGAGTTGATGTTTCAGGAGCTGTCCTTCTTTACAGCTCCTGGTTGTTCCTTTGTTCAGACTGAGGAGCTGGTCGCTCAGGTTTGTGATGGTTTTCCTGCTTGTTCAGGAAAAACACAAAGAAGTTCTGTGAGGGTCCCTGGTTCCGTCCTGGAGAAACCAGTTGGTTTCCCTGGAGAGCAGACTCTGGGTGCTGGTCTCTGGATCAGGGTTAGCCCTCGTGGTTGGGTCAGCCGAAGAGTTGAGGAGTGAAGGCCTCTGGTTGCAAGAGCGTCTGGTGTTAGCTGTGTGCTAACGCTGGGTGAGTTGAGCTGCTGGGAGCAGCTCGCCAGCAACCCACCTACTTGGAGTTTGCTTTGCAAGCGAGCAAGAAGCCTGGCTTCGCAGGCTCTTTGTTCCACGTGTGGATTCAGAGGTGTCAAAGCCTGAGAGCTTCAACCAATCAGTGACTGGCTGATTGCATGGGGGAAGAGTCTTGTGAGCAGAAAGGGGGGGATGAAGGTCCTGCAGAAGGCCCTCCACCCCTACTGGGTGTGATGGTCAATCACATTCCTGGGTCAGAATTCATGTCATGACTGCGTCTCATGACAAATGAATATTGTCTCTCCCCAGAAATGAACAAACTTTCTGGTGTCCTGCAGATCCCAACAGTAGTGAGAACATCCAATAGCAATATACATGGCGGATCTACTGGACTATTTTAATGCACTCTACAATAAAGTCAGATCAAAGAAGTGGTACCATTGGCTTGTCTTCACCTCATTGCTCCCTTTCACATTAAATTGCCTCGGTGAATGCAGTGTGAGAGTGAGTGGTTGTGGTGGTCGGATGGGACGATGGCGCAGTTTGGCAGCCTCACTTCTGTAAGTCTGCCCCAGGGCAGCTGTGAGTACATCTACTGTATAGTTGACCACCTTTGACTACAGAGTGAATTAATTATGTATGCATTATTATTATTATTATTATTATTATTATTAAAGTGAGATTTTGCCACTCTTTGTATTTGACATTTCATTGAATCAATTATGAATTTCCATTCTCTTCTGAGTGATTTAAATGACTGGGTATCTTTGTTGACAGTAACCTTGAAAATCCTTTCAAACTTATAGCACTGTTTATACAACAACATTTCACGTGACAACACCTTATCTGTTAAAAAAAAGTGAGTGTGTTTAGACTGCAGCAGCGGACACAGGGAGAACGATGTAGTTAGTATGCCAGGCCATGTGAGGGCACTTTTGCTTGATTTTGTAGTGAAACCACACAGATGTGTGCGGAGAACAATATGCTATAAACAGGAAGAAAATGGAGAGCACCCGACATCCGTATGAACTGATGAGGCATCAGCTGCTACCAGGGGTGAGTCTCAACTACAAACTACTGACATGGACGATAAAACTAGAATACGGACCGTGACTAATACCACTATGGGTCACCATGTTTGTTTACAAGGAATGGAAGGGAAAGGGAGGGGGAGAGATGCACATGTGCAGTAACAGGCGCTGTAGCCTCCATCAATCTCTGTAGAAGCGATTAGTGGCCATGAAAGAAACTTTGCACCTTGAGAGCTGGTATATAAACTTTGCTGATACAGTGGATCCGCACACTGGTGCCATGTAAAGGAACCCCCCCAAAAGTGAAGAAAGTTTTGCTGATACACTCATAATCATTGTCGTGTCCATGAGCCTTATTCTCATCAGCTTACAGCAGAAAGTAGTTGAAGACTTTAAAAAAAAGTGAATGAAGCTCCGTTTCCCCAACACCAGAGTTTTGGAACCTGCCAGTGTGTGCAGACACGGAGTTGCAGTGCGTTGGCCAGTGGCTCAAGACGCGACGTGATGCAACACGATGATCAGATTCGGACAACTCCCACACACAGTGCGCCGGGACACCCCGGTGTCCATCCTTGCATTGCGTCAGCTCTCTCGGCTGCAACGTGGAAGTTGAGGACCAGCACTGATTGGCGCTGGGGCGACATCACCGCGGCCAGCCGTCGTTCGCTCTCTCTGAACCAACATGGAAGCTGCAGCTGCAGCTTTGTGGCTGCAAACAAAATGGTTAACTAAACAACTTGTGTAAAGTGGAGTATGTAAAGAACAAGAGCAGAGGGTTCATAAGGTCCATATCTGCCAGTGGAAATGAGGCATTCGATTTTACATGAATCAGTACGCAGTTGTACTGATGGAATTCAGTTTGGACCTAAAAAGAAGAGAATTTGGTACCCATCCCTCGTCATTTGACAAAATAGATTTAACTGCATGGTTGAAGAAAAAAAAGCATTTTAGTCAGCAAATGTGATCATGGCTTCAAGTCTTGCAGTGTGAATGTGGGTGAAGAGAACTCACCATAACCAAAGCTCCTGAAATACAATGTCCCTCCCCAGTGACACTGCTGGTGTTTGATGACTGTCTTCAATATCTTACAAGAACTATGGCAATTATATATATATGGTTTTTGTCCATATATGTGGATTTGTGAAATCGACAGATCAATTAATTTCAAGAAAATAGTATAAAGCAGGGTTGCCCAATTCCAGGCCTCGAGGTCCAGTGTCCTGTAGGTTTTCACTCTCTCCCAGCTTCAGAACACCTCAATCTGATGTTAACGTCATCATCAAACTTGTAAACAAGCCAAGTCACGAGGCCATTATTGCATTCAGGTGTGTTGCCACTGGGAGAAACCTAAAATACGCAGGAGACCAGACCTCAAGGCCAAGAATTGGGGAAGCCTGGTATAAAGTATACAAATTAACATGCAAAATACAAAAATGTTGAATAATACTTTTTTGTGGTTTAAAATTCCTCTCTCAAAACAAAATATTCTCAGATTTAGGTGCTCAAACTAAAATATCAACATGAATCCATAAATGCTGGGATATTATTATTATAATTGACAGGAATGAAAACAGACTGAATCATTTGGAAAACAAATTCTTATCACAGAAACAGCATACTCCAAAAGATGAGATAAATTCTTTTATCGATAGAGAAGCAAATTCAAATTTTCCAGTATTCATGCAACAATCATAATATAGTGTATAGAAATATTTTTGATTACACAACTATTGCAGATTTCTACAAGCAGATATGGGACACAACTGAAGCTAAACATACTGAGACAAAACAACCAATATATTTACCACTATTTTAAAATTACTTGAAACTGATGAAAGCAGTAGAGCAGCAAGCACAGAAAATATGGCTGAAATAGTGAAGTGAACTCCGAGTTACCTCAATTTTTTGTCAGTTTATCGCACACAGACTGTGTTAGGAACACTTTGACTATACTTTAGAGTGATTACAATTGATAATTGGTCATGTGATCAAAATACTTTTTCTTCAGGATCAGTCCTATTTATGGCCCACATCTCTGTTTGACAGGGTACAAGTGTCCCAAGAATAGTCTTGGTCAGACCAGGTCACTCTGGGTCACTTAAGGTCAGTTTTAGATCAGTTTTATGACTATGTTTTTGCTATATAGGGAAATGTCACACTATAATCCTTTGATACATTTGCTGGAAATGCCATATTATGTTTTTACTAAAAGTGGTAGAAGGATTTCTGATGTATGTATGTAAGATACTGACATATTTACTGCTGGCAGCTACTGGCTGATTGTTTTGGTGTAATTCTGAATAAGACCTTGGAAGAATTGCTGTGTGTTTCTCTGGGGTTGGAAGATGATAATTAAACACTTTGGGAGGAAGTACCACAGAAGGAAAGAGTAGAGACTGCAGAGGACTGCCAAAGCATTCAGAGTCTGGATGTAGGCCCCATTGTATAGTAGGTACACTGTGGCAAAAGCGATCCATGTGAGGATGAGCAGGAGCAGGCAGAAGGTGATTGATTTGGCCTCATTGTAGTTCTTTGGGAGGTCCTTCCCCATGTAGGAGAAAATGAAGCAAAGACAACACAGGGATAAAAGGAAAACCACACAACTGGATGCTGCTTTCAAATTAATGTCACAAACAAGAACCATTTTGTCTCTGTACCAAAATGTTTCATTGAAGGGTTTGGGAGGATCAATAGAGTATCCAATAAGAAGTAAGAGTGCCTGAATGGCAAAAGCCACACTGATGACCAGCCACTGTCCGTGATATTTCATCCACCAGCTGTAAAGCTTTGGCAACTTGGCTGCTATCTTAAAAATACAAACAATCTGAAAAGAGCGCACAACAAAACAAGCCAGACAAACAGTGTAGAACAACAGAAATGGTAAAAACCTCAAGATACAGGAAGCGACTGTTGGCTGACCAAAATAAAAGTACACACTGACACTAGAAAGCATGAGACAGATTAAAATGAGGAAGCACATGGGTCCTCCAGCAGATCTGACCACAGGTGTATTGTAGTTGATAGCAAAGAGAACAGACACAGCCAGACTGAGTCCCACCAAGGCCCAGGCAGCAACCATGATGACTACAGCTCCAGTGTCTGTGAACGGTATGAACTCCACCACCCGCTGGTTGCATGACGTGCTTCCCTCTGTGGACCATTCAGCCTCAGTGCAGGAGACACAAGTGTAGGGATCCTCTGTTTCACAACACAGAGAAACACTGTCAGTGAAGATGTGGAACTATAATAAGTGACATGTGCAGTGATTTTATTGAAGCTCGTATGAGTGGAGTCAATTACCTGAGTGATAAACCATCTCTGCCTTTAATGAAATCTAACAACAGTCTAAAAGAGTTCTCAGCATAGTCATGGTTTAATACATCTTTAATTGATATCTTGTTGTGTAATACTCCACCTGTTATGTTGATAAAAGTCCCATTTTGGCAGATTTCACAACTGAAGCAGCATTTGTGGACTCCTTCTGGTTTTTTCTTGTATCCTACGGGACACTCCTGGGAACAAACTGAAGTCGGAACCTGTGAGACACAATCATTCAGGACAGAAGGACTTCAGATTAGGTTTAGGTATAGGTTGATGTAAAAATTTTACATCCTGACTTTTGTGGAAACAAAAACCTATATATAGGTTATCCATATATACAGAGGTGACTGGTCATTAGGGGCAGGAGAGGCTGAGCCCCACCTGGTGTCATCAGAAAAGGACTGCATGCAAAGTATGCTATTAATACTTTAAGATTGTCTACAATATTTTCCTGTCTGTGAATAAAACCTGCTCTTACATAGCACATAATTACAGTGTGAGGACAGTGCTCCTCTTCCTGCTTCAGGCTGTGTTTTCTCCTGATCCACACCGATGGTGCATGAGTGGGGCGAGCCTCTCTCTCACCATGCAGTGTGTATTGCATGCAGTAAAGTGTAAGTGTGCATGCTCAGGTTGTGCCTATATATATAAACAAGAAGGCATGTTGAAGCACGGGTCAGTTTATCTAGTTACATTTATTGCAACAATACCATATATATATATATATATATATATATATATATATATATATATATATATATATATATATATATATATATATATATATATATATATATATATATATATATATATATATATATATATATATTTTTTTTTTTTTTTTTTTTTTTTAGTGGTGCTCTGATCGATGACCACCTATAATTTCCAGCCGATTTCTGTGGAAAATATGTGATTGGCGTTTGCCGATCATTGTCTTTCATGGCTGATCAAAATAAACCCCGCCCCTTTCCTTCACACTGCGGAGGCACACAGTTGCAAACAACAACAAACATGTCGGCCGTGTGAAACTTTTTTAAGATCAGTTACAGTGATGTAAAGTTTGCATCCTGCAACGAAAAAATACCTGGCGGGGGGGAGCATGTGAAAAGGCTTCAACACAACAAACTTCATCCGACATTTGAAGAACAAACACTTGACAGAGTACGGTTAGTTTTCGAGGCTCACGGCAACAGTCAGATGGTCATTAACGCAACTCACGCTTGGCAAGACTTGTCCTCATGAGCATGACGGTCAGAAGGCATAAATATTACACTGACGTAGCCCTGCCAGAGCTCCACACAGTGTACTGTCACATTGAACGTCTCCTTAAAGAAGGTCTCTCATCCTCTAAGTTTCATGAGTGATATATGGAGCTCGGACATCAGTCCTGTGTCAATGCTGAGTTTAACAGCTCACTGGATTGATACAGATTTAGGCACGTCTTGTGTAAATGATAAGAACGGTAAGTGTTAAGTTGTTGTTTTTTTCTTTGATATTATTTGATTTAGGCAGTGTTGAGATATATGGCCTTTTATTAGAGTTGTTTGCACTATTTAGCCTGTTTAGAGCCTTAATAGTTTCAATCTGTTAAAGATTACTTTACATATATATATTAGGGATGCTCGATATTGGCTTTTCTACCGATATCCGATATTCCGATATTGTCCAACTCTTAATTTCCGATACCGATATATGCTGGCTTTTTACATCAAAACTGTTAGGTAACAACAACATAAAATATCTCCTACTGTGGAATTAACACATTATGCCTAATTTTATTGTGATGCCCCACTGGATGCATGTGTGAATCAAACATGTCTTTCCAAATGTACACACTGAGAAAAATAAGAGAACAACAACTTAAATTATGGAAAAAAGTGCCAGATTTATTTAGTGTTAGAGAGAAACCTCAACAACAAACTCAACAACACCACAGACAATATTAAAAAAAAGGAAGATGCATATCTTCAGTCCATTAGTTGTAAACAGTCAATGAATGAATAACTGGCCATAACTTGTCAAATAATATACTCAAACTGGGCTCAATCTCTTTTAAGAGTAACAAAAGAGTGCAAATATAAACAAGAAAGGCACAGAAATGCTCACAAAATTAAAACAGCACTCCTTTAAAGTGCAACAAAAACAAAGACTGAAGTTGACTCGTCCATATAACTGGTCTATTTCTTTTTCCCATGTCCTCATGTGTAAGAGGTAGATTTTTCTGTATGAATACAAGCATCTCAGCATTGTCGCAATGTCTGCGATTTCTCTTCTCATCAATGATGTGGGCACCAGTGCTGAACACTGGTTCACTGTCAACACTGGTGCAGGGTGCAGTCAGGTACTTGCACCAGCAGGGAAGAGGGCCTGGTTGAGCCTCCAGCACTCCACGGACATTTCATTCACCGGGCTTCTCCTTCTTAGCCACGAGTCTAGCGCGTTGTATTTGTTGTTGTTAAACGTCATCAAGCGCGCACCCGTAAACGTCCCATGCTGCATTCATGCAGACTCGGAAATTCCAATATCGGTTGTAAAAATCCGATACCGATATTTCCAAATATTACATTTTTAAGTCAATATCGGCCGATAATATCGGAGGGCCGATATTATCGGACATCCCTAATATATATATATATATATATATATTTATATATATATATATATGTTGGGATCTTACCAGACCACAGAAAGTTTGTTCATTTCTAAGGAAAGACAATTTTCATATATCATGATACAGAGTCATGCCACATGAATTCTGACCCAGGAATGTGATTGACCATCACACCCATTGGGGGGGACCTTTTGCCACAGCAGAACCTCCCCCGCGTTCTGCTCACAAGGCGCTTCCCCGATGCACTCAGCCAGTCACTGATTGGTTGAAGCTCTCAGGATTCGACACCTTCGAATCCACACACTTGCAACAAAAGCCTCCAAAATCCAGTCTTGGAGTGAGTCTTGTAGCGAGCTTTCTCCTGTGAACACTGTCGCAAGAGTTGCTTCCCAGCAGCTCAACTCACCCAGCGTTAGCATACAGCTAACACCAGAGGCCTTCAACCAGGGGCCTTCACTCCTCAACTCCTCTGCTGACTGGACCACGAGGGTCAGAGCTTCCCAGGACCCGGAGACCAGCACCCAGAGCCTGCTCTCCCATCAACCAAGGAAAACCAACTGGTTTCTCCAGGGCGGGAGAAGAGAAACGACGCCTCACAGAACTTCTTTGTGTTTTCCTCAACGAGCAGGAAAACCACCAGACCTGAGCGACCAGCTCCTCAGTCTGAACAAAAGGAACAACCAGGAGCTGCAAAGAAGGAAAGCTCCTAAAACATCAACTCCGTCTTCTCCTCCTCAGCCTGCAGAACCAGTAAACCACAGTTAGCGGGAGGTGCTAACTACAGGAGAAGACACCAGCTTCCCTCCAGCCAGGACAACAACCAAACTCCTTCAAGGAAGTGGTAACAACAACTGGGCATTACTTGAGATTAGTTAAACTTGACGCTATGCATAGAACTGTTTAACTTTTATGAAGATGTGTTGATTCTGTTACAGTGATTGAGTTCTTTTGATAATGATATTAGGAAGCGTTATCAACCTGTAAACCAACGTTCGCTCTGCCACAGACACAGGGTCTGCATGCTAATCTTTGCTTTACTAACTTGTTAACTCACAATCCTACACATATCCCATCAAAGACCACATCACACAGTAACTGAACATCACCTGACGACTCCTGACGTTTTACAAAACAAGTCGCATTCACATAAACTCATTCGAGAAGTGGTCCTTTGGCAGAGACACATAGGAAGCAGATTCTAAAGACTAGCTTCCATGTTCCATTATTCTCCAGCACATGGTCGAGACCCAGGACAGACTTCCTGATCTCTGATAACCTCCATTTGAATGTAGTTTCTTGTGATCCGCCATCTTGTTTTGTAGTTCCATCATACATCTCACACACACACACTCCCTCCACCTCTCTCTCTCTCTCTCTCTCTCTCTCTCTCTCTCTCTCTCTTTCTTTCCCAATCACACACACACGCACCTACACACACGAAGCTGTATATAGGTAGATAGAATCTGTGTTTTATTTGTTTTCATTGTAAATAAATATAATTTTTGGAATGTGCGCAAAGGTGAATGAAATGTCGAACTCTTCTGTGTCAAGAACTCCGAAATCCTTCAATCTTTACTGTTAATTCTGGTAATTGTAACTAATTTAACTATTAATTCAAATTCCTGATGAACTGTTTAGTATATCTTACGAGACTGATATAACTGAATTGGCTATCATTTCCTGTTAAGACAGGTGGTGCTCCGAGGTATCTGATACACATCAGATTAAATTTCAATAACATTATAATAACTATGTTTGATAATTTTTAATCATTATCGATAGCCAACCATAACATAAATAGTGATCCGTATGAGGAAAGAAATCCCGACATATATATACATATATAAAAAGAGGATTGCTTAGTCTGCTACGGGTATGACAAGGCAAATGTGGCTTTAGTCAGTCACCCTTAAGGGTCCTCCATGCTTTCCACATTGCACATCTTCAGACCATGCACGTTCCACAACGTAACATAACAATCCCAAAAATATTTCCACTTCTGTTTCCCGGCATTGTCCACTTTTCCTAAAGTAGTTTATGCTTAATTTCAGGGGTTCTGAGCTGCCTGGCTCTTTTTTTGCTTTTAAATTGCGATTGTTTAGACTAGGAGAAGGAAGATCTCCAAACACAAGCACCCAGCAAGCGCTGGCGCATGTGCAGTTGTCATGCACTGGTTGCGCGGTCACAAAATTTAGTGTTGTATATGATCAACTGCAGAGGGGTTGGAGTGGACTCAAGCGCACAGGGGCAGATTTAGATGATTTTTCACGATTTTGATGTCATGCGTACTCTGCGCACACGTGGAAGCAGAAAGCAAGGAGGGACCTTTACACACATTTGAGCACACATGGGATACCAAAATAAAATACTGTCATTAATAAGTCTGGCAATTTAAATTGGAGAAGAAAAAAAAACACCTTACTTTTCCATTTCCGTGCCATTGAATTTCACTGCTGTTGAGGACGAATTGGAAGGGTGGGTAAAATTGATTATAGCCAACCTCCTGCACATCACCATTGTGGTTCCAATAAACTATTAAGTATGATCCATAGTTGGGGTCACCATTCTCATCAAACTCTATAGTTTGATTTAAGATTGTAAAGTTGGACTTTTTCAGCTCTGCTAGGACCTGAGGAAAGTGGAAATAACAGTTACATTGGAGTGAACATCAAGGGCTTCTTCATTAAACGTTCTGCTCAGGTCACAAGGTCACAGAAAGTTTTATTTTGTTTGAATAGCCATTTCATAGTAACTGATCTGCAATGCTGTCAATCATTCCTTCCTTAAAATTTCTTTATGATTACTCTGTATTGGTAAGATATGCAGGGCCTTCTCACGTGTCACTTCACTGGTTGTGAAGGAACTGTATAGGGTGTTGAAGGAAGCAGAATGCTTCATAAACCCACCAGCCACAAAACAAAGCGGGTGTGTTTGAAATGATTCCAATCACCCTAGACATGATCAGATTGGTTCATGAATTTTACATTTGGCGAGTGCAGGGTCAGCAACCCACAGCTCCAGAGCCATCCCTCTGCTCCTGCTCCTTGAGCCTCGGTCCCACTGCTGAACATTCCAGAGTGTGGCAGCACAGGGCAGGTCGGGACAGTACGGTAAGGCAAAGCACACCCAGACACAACTCCCAGCAAGTTCTGGGAAACGGGTCCAAATAGCTCTTTGTGTGTTGAAAGTTGCCGACCCCTGAGCTAGTGGAAAGCCCACATTTTGTATTTATTGCATCAGTCGAGTTCACTTCAGTTTGAACAAAGATGAAATGTTCTTAGATTTCAAGAATTTAAAACATGGCCATGTTTCACCTGCTCAGATGTATAAACCTCCTATGGTGCTGACATTAACCCTTCAATCTTGTATCATTGATTGGATCTAAGGGTAGGTCCATTCCAGTGAAACCACAATGTCATTAGCTTCAGGATTCTAGAGCTATATCTGTTCCAGTCGTATGAATGATTTTTTAATGTTAACATAAACCAGCACAAATGGTCAAAGTGAAAAAGTTTCATGCTTACCATGTGTGGGTACACTGTAATATTGTCATTACATCTGCCAGCTCCACATTGTAATGTGTTGTGTAAGGCGTGGGCGATGGAGTACACAGCAGCATAAACAGGAAAAGAGAATGATGAGTCTGCATCATTGATATCTGCAGCACTCAACTCACTGCAGTTGAAAACTTGATTGCAAAACTTCTCCTGTTCTGCATTTTCACAAAGGGCAGCCGCTTTGGCAGAATGGACAAAATCACTGAAACCAGGTATTGTCTTTGCAGGTGCAGCAAACCCGATCACAGTCCCAATATTCCTGATTCCTTTTGTCTGGAGGAGTTTTCTGTTTAAGGACCATGCATCTGGTGCTATCCACACCTTGTTGGTGACATTGTGTTGTATTGCTGACTCAATAAGATCTTCTGCTATCCATTCAATAGTAAAAACAATTATGACATGCACCCTCAGAGTGTCTATCTGTTTGAATATTTGTGGGTAATCTGTTTGATGATCAAGGCCTTTGGTATATGCCAGGCAGATGTCAGTGTCTTCAATTTTCCTTATGAACAATTCTTGACCATTAATGCCAAAATCATTATCTTCGTATAGAAAAGCTACCCAGTGCCACCTGAAGTTCTTCAAAATCTTGACAATAATTTCAATGAGATCTTTGTTGGTATGCACTGTTCGTAAGAAAGATGGATAGGTTTTCTTTTGTGAAAACACAGTGCTGGTTGCACCATAGCTGACCTGGTGAAAGGAACAGAATTTATGATTTACACTGGCAATACTTTATCAAATATCAAGGTACAAGCCAAAAAATGACTTTAATGAACAAGAGAAAAGAGTTGGTAAATTTACCATTGGAATGAGATCCATCATGACAAGTGGAGCGACAACCATCGTCTTACTACTTGTGTAACTACCGATCACAGCCATCACTTTAGACAAATTCTTGTGTGAGTCCCCCCAAGGCTTAATGAAGCCATTCACTGACAGGAGGTTGAGTATGCTTGGAATGCTATACCTCTCTGAACACTGGTCAAACAGGATGTAGCCAATGGATATATTTGGCAGGAGGCTGGTAGAGTTGTTGATTTCCTCCACAGCAAATCTCATCACCTGAAACCTCTGATAACTCGACAGAATTAAAGGCTGACTGAGGACAGAGAAAGGAATGGGGGGAAACAGTGCATTTTGAAATTGGACATCAAGGAAGAAATACTGTATATGTAGAACTTTCACTCTGAAATCTGATGACATTTACTAAAATGACTCATCAATCTATATTTTTATAACTTTCCATCCTACCACTGCTATAAATGTTTCACTGAGGATGTTACATGTCAAAGTGAATCCATCTTTGTTGAGATGAATTATAAATTGTCTCATGTGGGTCAATTCAAGGAAAATGTTTGTTCATGTCTGATCTAATTTGACAGTTGTGTTGGCATGCCTGATGTAAATCATGGAATGATCACATGTGACAACATGTGATCATTCCATCATAATGATTCCATGATTTATGAGTGGTTTTAAACTTAAAAAATACTGCAACCTGTTCGCTGAAAGATTTATTAATGTTTATTTTTACCACCATTATGAGGAATTTCTCATAATGGTGGTAAAAAATAAACCATGATGGGTCATCACTGATACTAAGCATTCTGTTGTGGTATTTTAAATATAAAACAAATTTTGGGAATAACAGATATGATGGACTTTGATTAATTTGTTAAAAGCTTAAATGAAGGCATGGGACTCACCTGGTGCAAACGATGGCCTCTGGTCTATCAAGATGAAGAGGAGAGCTGATGTGATGAATATCAAAAAGTCCAGCGAGCAAATAATCTCCATCCAGCTGAAACTCTGAAGATGGGACTGTGTTTTGGGCAACAGCATGCAGGAGAGATCCCAGCAGATACAGAAAACTCAAAGCCTGCTTCATCATTGCTTTTAGAGTTTCAGTTTTTGTTTAGTTTGGATTCATGGGCTGACTGTAAATCATCACTTCTTCACTCTTGACAATACACAAGGACTGATGGCCACTGCCAGCTCTCATGTTTGGTGAAGAAACAAATGTGTATGCAAACATGGCTGGTTGACTGCATTTTGCTTGACTTCTTGTGATAGGCTTGAGATTTCAACGAAGCTGAGGGTGTGTTTCAGCAAAATAAACAAATGCAAAGTTTTCAATATGATATAGAAAATTCACTAGAATATGCAGAAAACAAAAGGAACAGAAAAAGAAAGAAAAGAGCCTGATGAGATATGCTTCTTTGACAAGATAGGGTACACTGGTAACCACAAAAGCCTCAGGCTCTGTTAGATAGATAAATACTTTATTCATCCCCGTGGGGAAATTCACATAAGCCAAAACAATTTTGTTTCTCCCCTGCATTCTTCCAAATAATTCCACCTACACATGAACACATTGAAGCACGATGCCTAAGGGCATGTAGTACATATTGGCATATGCCACGGTGACTCACCTAATACACCAAAAACCCAGAAAAAGAGATGGAGAACATAGAAATATAGACCAATAGATCCATATAACTCTGAGTTATATCGATCTATGCTCTCCTCCTGGTACTTAAGAAATCCAACACATCAACTTATTACACCCGTGCTCCAATCCCTGCACTGGCTTCATGTGTGTCAAAGGATTGACTTCAAAATCTGACTTCTCGTTTATAAAGCTTTGAACGGTGTTTGGCCTAAATACATCTCAGATTTAATTGAAGAATATTAAACCTCCAGACCTCTGAGGTCCTCAGGAAGAGGATTGCTAAGTGTTCAACAGGGCCTTTGCTCCTCTCGGTGGAGGAGGATTCGGTATGGGCTCCTTGGTGGGTGAAGGAGTGGGACTGGCTCTTTCTGCAGTGATGGGCCTGGGAGGGATTCTCCAGGTACCTGTGATGCTATCAAGAGCGTCTGCTCTTTTGGGACCCATGCGGAAGTGGCGGCTGCAGCTCTGAGGCTGCAAAAAAAAAAAAAAAAAAAAAAAAATGGGTTAACAAACCAACCAATGCAAAGCCAAGTATGTAAGCAACAACAGAAGATTCAGCATAACTCTTTGGTATGGTTATTGCGGTACCATCCACAACTTTTGCAGTGGAAATGCATAAAAACTTGAACCATACAAAAGCCATCCCGTTCCATTCCAGCACTTTTTGTGCGGTGGAAACAGGGCTAAAGTGTCTGTAAGTACATCTTATTTCCAGCCACTCTTCACAGCCAGACTCCTAAATCTGATGTCGTAATCTGCTAATTGACTTAAATATTGGATTAAAACCCAAAGAGATAAACATAGTTGCTGTAAAATTGTGAGGCCGTGATAATTATTTGATAAGAAATAAGGTATTAGATAGTTCTAAACAATTAGATGAAGCCTAGAAAAAACTTGCTTTCAAAAACTAAGATCTCAAATTGAGACACAAATTATGATTAAATGAGAGTAGCCACAACAGAGAAACTGCTTTGCGAGATGGTAAATTTATGTTATGTTGAGCCAGGGATTCTGTCATGTCTCAACAAGTGGGAAGGTTCATATCATAAACAAGATATAAATAACATTTGGATTTTCAAATTACATTAAAAACCTTTAGAATCACCTTTATGTGCTAGATGTAATTTTTTAAAGAAAAATGGAGACCAGTTCAGATAATGGATATTTCTTTATTTAGAGAACTGACTTTAACACATAGGTATAGATTTGATTGAATTAAACAAATGCAATGACAAATTAGTTGATAAAATTATGTTACAGTTGTAACTCTCAATCAGAAAGTTTAATAAAAGGGACAGAACATTGAAAAAAAACTTTAAATTAATGACATATGATTGTAAATAATCCTGTTTAACAATATCTGGGACAATTAGACAGAATAAATTATTATAGTAATTAGAAATTATTATATTATTTATTATTGACCTGAAATAAAAGTGCAGAAAAATGTGATGGAAAACTAATCACATTATTAGGAAAATTATTTCAAACTCAAATTTAGTGATCAACTATAAAATCTATAGGAAATGATAGATATGGGAAAAAGGTTAGTAAATCAATTCAGATTAAGTGAGTAAAT
Organism: Blennius ocellaris; assembly: GCF_963422515.1. NCBI lineage: Eukaryota > Metazoa > Chordata > Actinopteri > Blenniiformes > Blenniidae > Blennius > Blennius ocellaris. The sequence goes on along the minus strand of NC_137654.1, from coordinate 10,870,604 downwards.
AATCAGTTTGATTGTCTTAGAGGCTTAATATTAAGATCAATGCCAGGGACAGTGCCATTCCCTCTGAATTTAAATAATGGTAATAAAATTATAGATGCATCCTAAAAGTGTTGGCCCCTCTCCTGCTGGCTGACATCCTCACAGTCCATAACCAGACTCCACTAACGTTTGTGGTTTTACAGGGAATCATGCCTCCATGAGAAGGAAGGGGCCGGACAGAACGTGGGTTATCTGCAGAGATTGACGAGAAGCATCATCAGAAGCATCACAGAGGAGGTGTAAGAGGAAGAAAACAAGACATCCTCATGAGAGTTGATGTTTAGTTGTGGAGGACAGGATTCATGGGACACATGGATGCAGGAAAGGAGAGGCATGGTGCAGTGTTAAACCAGTGATGCTTTAATGTGATAGTATAAAAGAAGAGAAAATGAAAAAACCCTAAAACCTTATTGAATTTCAAAGAAAAAATATTTCCTCTTTATTATAAGAGGGGGATTGTGATAGATAAATACGCAAAATAGAGAGTAGGGACGTGTTTAGAGTTGAAAGATAATCTGTACAACACATTAGATGACATTTGATATGCATCGGCTTTGTTTTATTGCATTTATTTTTTGAGGGATAGCATTTGACAGGCAAGAACAGGCCCTAGGAAAGGCTGCGACAGGTTGACTGGACCTCTTCCCATGTCAGTTATATTGATTTTTAGATATTTTAGGACTTGGCCGTGGATTGCTGAAGTGAAAGACTGAAGATGCAGCGAGACTCTTTGTGAGGCTCAAGAAGAAGACATCTTTGAAGTGCACAGAAATTCCGAAAACAATGGTGATGTCATCAAGAGCGCCCCCTTGTGGAGGAACAAGGTCATTTTTCTCCATATCCATCACAGGATGAACCAGAAGAAACAATTGTGAACGTTACAAGAGTTGGATTTGTTAGTTATGATGCAAAATGTGGTGAGAACGTTAAGGGGATGTACTCTTTTGATTGTTACTTAGGGCCAATCCCAATTCTATTTTTACCCATACGCCTACCCCTTAGGCCTCCGCCTACCCCTTAGCCCTCCGCCTCCAAAACGAGGGCAAAGGCAGTTTCAGCCCTTAGATTTGGGACACCCCTCTCCCTCTGCTCAGCCCCGCCCCTCTCGCTCTGTCTCACAGTTTTGAAGTCATAATACGGCGCCATCATATCAGCAGAGCTGAACCACGGATGTTTGTTGATTTTCCAGCAGGAGCATCGTCATGCCGTCCCAAATTCAACGTGTTGCAGTAGCTTGGCTGCTTTGTTTCGTTTTCCACCTTTCCACATCAAGGCGAAGAAATAGACAGAGACATGGATTACTTCAGTTTTTGCGCTGTATTTGGACTTCAGAAATATTTCCTCATTCACCATGAGAAAGTGGATGAGCTTCCTTGTTCGCTCGGGGGTCCCTGTTTTCAAAACACCCATATTAGAAGACTTTGGAACTATACAGTGTAATAATAAAATGTTATAAACACGGTCTCTACGAAACATATACACGCAGAAGCTACATACGGCAGACGGCAGCGCTACTGCCGTTCTTACTAGTATAAAACACAACAGGTTTATAAAACTTTAGAAGCATATATATGTGAAATGCGAGCCCTTCGGCGCCATGTCCTCATAACCCTCTGTTTAAAGTGTGCATCTGAAAATGCTTCGTTTCGAGGGGTGAATAGCCCTTCCCCTCACCCCTCCGCCTCTGTGCAATAGTGAAATGGGACACCCCTCAGACTCTCGTGAACGCGCATTTCAAAGGGGTTGGGGTAAGTTGAAGGGCTAAGGGGTAGATTTGGGACGCAGCCTTATTGTGTTTTCTTTTTAGTTGTTTAGGTTGACACATAGTATGTGTCAAAAGGGTGAATGTTGAACTACTCTGGCTTGAATATAGTTTTTGTAATGCAAATATGGAACAACCCAAATGTCTTCAACCTAAACTATGAGAACTGTGAGAAAAAAAACCCGGGAGTCCAGCTTGAGGAGAGGAGGATAACTGCGGGGTCAAGAATCCTCTGCTATGATTGGCCCAGCGATGACCGGAAGTGAGTCATGAGTCACAAGAAGTATCCTTACTGGACAGCAGCTATAAGATCCTCTGCACATGTGAAGACGGTCTCTTTTCTTCACCATAAGAATAGGGAAGAGTATGGCCGGAGTTTGTATGAACCACATGGTGAATATAGTATTCTCGTTAATACTCATATAAACTTTAACTATCCCAGGTCTGTTGTCCCTCGTCCACCACAGTTTTGGAACATGCAGGATACTGGAAAATATCTTACAGGTTTTAGTGAAGCTCTGCAGGGAGGTGCACACATTAGCGAACTTAAGCTAATAATTTCAAACCACCACTAAAATAGTCTATAGTAATCAAATTAGCATTCAAAATACAAAAAAAGTTTAAAAACAAATTGTCTAGGGTTGGAAATACATAACTAAAACCGAGATGTGCTCAATAAAAATCAAAGGCAAGTGGACTAAATAGAGCGATGTTGATGTTCGGAGATCAAACAAAAATAACAGAGAAACCAAAGATGCCAGGACAATTTCTGAAGTTACCATTAGATAAAAACACTCTCACATACTACTTGCAAAACAAACCAAAAGAGTTCGAGAGACAAAAACAACACAGTCAATAAGATAAGGTGAGATCTTTATTGATCCAGAAGGACATTCAAATTACGGGGTGTCTTACTACAATAAAAATATAGTGTATAGAAAAGCATTTAATGATAAAACAATGACTAAACATATCTGCTGATTTCTACAGGCAGATATGGTGCACGACTAATATTAAACACTCACAAAAATAAGAACTCTGTATTTTCAAATTATTCAAAACTGATGTAAATAGTAAAGCAACAAGCATAGAAAATATGGGTGAAGGAGTGATGTGAACTCTGAACCCTTGGTCCCACTGTGCAGTACATGCTGGAACAGGGTGGGTCGGGACAGTACGGCAAGGCAAAGATCCAACTCTGTTGCGCTGTCCCACCACAGAGAGTACGGTTAAATAGTAGGCAGAGTAGTGAATGATGATGGTATGTAATGTCATGAATGTCTTTATGCAACAGTAAGTGTGGAACCAACGCAGAACTTGTGGGTGCAGCTCTACCAGCACATACAGTGCGAACTGCATCACAGTGTGCAAAACTTTTTCATTCTTAAGAGCAGCATCCATCTCCCACTGAATATCCTCTTCTCCTGTTACACTTCACCTGGACTTCTTCAGAATACCGCGGCGCTGCAGAGTGTACTGACATTGCAATAAGTCAACAAAACAACCAGTGTGCGCAAAGCGGCAGACGTGACGGTCACTTAAGGTCAGTTTTAGATCAGTCTTTTGACTATGTTTTTGCTATATAGGGAAATGTCACACTATAAACCATTGATACATTTGCTGGAAATGCCAAATTATGTTTTTACTAAAAGTGCAAGTCGGATTTATGATGTCTGTATGTAAGATACTGACATTTACTGCTGGCAGCTACTGACTGATTGTTTTGGTGTAATTCTGAATGAGACCTTGGAAGAATTGCTGTGTGTTTCTCTGGGGTTGGAAGATGATAATTAAACACTTTGGGAGGAAGTACCACAGAAGGAAAGAGTAGAGACTGCAGAGGACTGCCAAAGCATTCAGAGTCTGGATGTACGCCCCATTGTAAAGTAGGTACACTGTGGCAAAGGCGATCCATGTGAGGATGAGCAGGAGCAGGCAGAAGGTGATTGATTTGGCCTCATTGTAGTTCTTTGGGAGGTCCTTCCCCATGTAGGAGAAAATGAAGCAAAGACAACACAGGGAGGAAAGGAAAATCACAGAACTGGATGCTGCTTTCAAATTAATGTCACAACCAAGAATTATTTTGTCTCGGTACCAAAATGTTTCATTGAAGGGTTTGGGAGGATCAATAGAGTATCCAATAAGAAGTAAGAGTGCCTGAATGGTAAAAGCCACACTGATGACCAGCCACTGTCCGTGATATTTCATCCACCAGCTGTAAAGCTTTGGCAACTTGGCTGCTATCTTAAAAATACAAACAATCTGAAAAGAGCGCACAACAAAACAAGCCAGACAAACAGTGTAGAACAACAGAAATGGTAAAAACCTCAAGATACAGGAAGCGACTGTTGGCTGACCAAAATAAAAGTACACACTGACACTAGAAAGCGTGAGACAGATTAAAATGAGGAAGCACATGGGTCCTCCAGCAGATCTGACCACAGGTGTATTGTAGTTGATAGCAAAGAGAACAGACACAGCCAGACTGAGTCCCACCAAGGCCCAGGCAGCAACCATGATGACTACAGCTCCAGTGTCTGTGAACGCTACGAACTCCACCACCCGCTGGTTGCATGACGTGCTTCCCTCTGTGGACCATTCAGCCTCAGTGCAGGAGACACAAGTGTAGGGATCCTCTGTTTCACAACACAGAGAAACACTGTCAGTGAAGATGTGGAACTATAATAAGTGACATGTGCAGTGATTTTATTGAAGCTCGTATGAGTGGAGTCAATTACCTGAGTGATAAACCATCTCCGCATTTAAAGGATATTAACAACAATCTGAAATAGTTCTCAGCATTTCTATGTTTCATTACATCTTTTTTGATGTTTTGTTGTGTAATACTTCACCTGTGATGTTGATAAAAGTCCCATTTTGACAGATTTTACAGCTGAAGCAGCATTTGTGGACTCCCTCTTGTATTTTCTTGTATCCTATGGGACACTCCTGGGAACAAACTGAAGTCGGAACCTGTTTGACAAGGTCATTCAGGACAGAAGAAGTACTTTTGGTTAAGTCTTGGAAAATATTATAGGCCCAGACATTTGTGGAAACAGAATTTCAAACCATCACTACTTATTTATGTTGTTAATATAGTCAATGCCTTGTTTGCCAGAGCTGTGCCTATGGTAGTCATCCATACACACATCCAAAATGCCATGGGGGACCAAAACAAAGTACCCTCATGAACAAATATGGAATTTTTGATTGGATGAAAAAAATGACTTACTCCATTTGTGTGCCATTGAATTTCTCTGCTGTTGATGACCAAATGGAAAGGTGGATAAAATTCATAATAGCCGATCACCTTCACATCACCATTGTGTTTCCAAAAAACTATTAAGTAGAATCCATAGTTGGGGTCACCATTCTTATCAAACTGTATTGTTTGATTTAAGAGTGTGAAGTTGGACTTTTTCAGCTCTGCTAGGACCTGAGGAAAGTATAAATAAAGAATAATTGGGAGTGAACATCAAGAGCAAATGTGTTGCTCAGGTCACAAAAGGACAGAGAATCTTAAATAATCTTCAGTTAAACACATTTGACTTTTGAATGCTTGCCTGAAAAAGTAGGTAAACTCTCAGATAAATGAATTTGGCTGAAATTCCTAGGACTGCTTTGCAATGTCTGATATTATGCTTTCATGTTTCTCTGCATCCTTTTTGCTTTTCCTTTCTATTTCAATCCAACCTCACTAGTTGGGGGGGTAGTGAGGGAATGCTTGGAAAGACTGGTAGTGGACTCCATCCGAAATTATTTCCACTGCGACTTCGATGAGAATTTCTCCCATGTACCACAGAGTGTGGGGAACATGGAGTCTTGAGTGTTCAAAATCTCCATTGTGGACGTGGCTAAGTGCAGATGTGGACTGAAGCTCATTGGTACCTGTTATGGCAACAGCCCAAGGACATATTAATGAACACCTGCAGCCTTGGAAGCTGTCATGCCGAAGTAGGGGGGCTTTAGGGCCTCGTTGGAACTGGGTACTCTTGGCTCAGCAGACAGACATAAGTGGGCTAGAAGGTCTGTGGCATAGGAGGAGTTTGGAGGGGCCATGGAGAAAGAATTTTGGTTGGCCTTAAAAACGTGTCAGCACCATCCAGCAGCTCTAGAAAAGTTGTAGGGGTCCATCTCAAGCTGCATGTGCATGTATGTATGTGTGTGTGTGTATTTGTGTGTATATATATATTTTTAAAAAAAATTCCCCTCTCGCCCTCCGTGGGCGGTCACCTGTTTTTCTATTCCAAGCTCGGGTCCTCTACCAGAGGCCTGGGAGCTTGAGGGTCCTGCGCAGTATCTTTGCTGTTCCAAGTACTGCACTTTTCTGGACTGAGATGTCCGACGTTGTTCCAGGGACAGGAATATATAGGAATATATATATATATATATATATATACATACATATGATTGCACCTCATTTTGATTTTAATTTTAGAAATTAACTTGATGTAGGCTATTAAATAAAAGAAAAAAATCAGTGGCCGCTTCAAGAATTAATTTAAACCAGTAACAAAATGTTGTTGAACTCGTCCTCTCTTATATCCTACTTAGATTAACACAGTCTTTAGACATTTTTTATTAAAATGGAGTCGTGACGATAAATTAATAGACTACCCCCCTACACGCACACACATTTCTTTATTTATATAATCCCCCTCAAAAAACAAAAAACAAAAAAACTGTTGTGTCAGAGTGAGAGTGACTTTTCTACCTGCTCTACACACTGCTGTTTTACCAAAATTATAAAGGCAACTACCATTTCACAAAAAAAACAACAATGTTGTGCATAAAATGGAGAACTAATAAAGTAAAACAAAAACTTCAAATCTGGGCCAGAAGACTCTCTTACGACATAAGTTATCTCAAATTATTTCTGCCTCGATGTCAATCGGGTTTGGAATTAATGGTCAATCCATTCCTAGCCGCACTTCAAGTGGGAGGAGCCAGGTGGAAGCTCAGGGTTTACTGTATTGACTGACCCAAGATTAATTCAGCTCTCTTTCTAGAACGGGAAACTTGGGAGTTTCCCTCATTTCATGGTCAACATGCTCATTTTTCACAAAACACACTTTCTGGAATACCCCCCAGGGGCCTATACTATGGCACCGAATTTTCTCTCATCTTCAATGATTAACCCTGGGTTTTTCCATACTATAATGCTCATTCACTTCAGTATAAATCACTCCGGTATCTTGCTCTGAATGTCTAACCTGATCCTGAGCAGCATATGTTCTCAATAAGATCTCAGTGAGTGTAAGAGCTCCACCTCCTGACCAATCAGCTCTCTTGGAAAATGACCTGACAATTCTTAAATGATCGTGAAACTCCGCCCCTTTCATGTGAATGCGCACTGATCCTGAAGGGAACACGTGGTTGAACTAGCGAGTTGATAACCTGCTTTTACAGATTATCAGTATAGAACTGTTAACAGGATTGTGCATGTCTTGGTGAGTCAACCCAAAACAAGGAGATCTCGTGGATATATTTATCACGGGTCATCGTATCGGCCTCTGGACTCTTCAAGTCCACCCCTCAGTTTTAATTGGCATATAAAAAAATTGCCAAAGACTGACATGAGATTATTACCATTGATCCAATGGTCACAAGCAACACTCCACTATGAACGCAACTCACGCAGGAGTGCGTCAAAGAGGTTACAAACTTCCGAACTGAGCCATTCTTTATTTTCTGACATGAAATTTGGAATTGACAGAATTAAAAAATAAAATGTCTCTCCAAAACGATTAGGTGCATTCCTGTCTTTATGTCCTCTCCTGGCCTTGTGTTCGACATCCCTATCTTCTTTCTATGTTTCTGCAATTCAGCAAATTTAGCTCACAACAAGTCTATATATCATTATAACTTTAAAATGGTCAAAGTGAAAAATGTATGCTTACCATGTGTGGGTACAGTGTAATATTGTCATTACATCTGCCAGCTCCACATTGTAATGTATTGTGTAAGGCGTGGGCGATGGAGTACACAGCAGCATAAACAGTGAAAGAGAAAGTCGGGTTTGCATCAATGATATCTGCAGCACTCAACTCACTGCAGTTGAAAACTTGATTGCAAAACTTCTCCTGTTCTGCATTTTCACAAAGGGCAGCCGCTTTGGCAGAATGGACAAAATCACTGAAACCAGGTATTGTCTTTGCAGGTGCAGCAACCCCGATCACAGTCCCAATATTCCTGATTCCTTTTTTCTTAGGTATTTTTCTGTTCAAGGACCATCCATCTGGTGCTATCCACACCTTGTTGGTGACATTTTGTCGAATCGCTGAATCAACAAGATCTTCTGCAGTCCATTCAGTAGTAAAAACAATTATGACATGCACCATCAGAGTGTCTATCTGTTTCAATATTCGTGGGTAATTTGTTTGATGATCAAGGCCTTTGGTATATGCCAGGCAGATGTCAGTGTCTTCAATTTTCCTTATGAACAATTCTTGACCATCAATGCCAAAATCATTATCTTCGTATAGAAAAGCTACCCAGTGCCACCTGAAGTTCTTCAAAATTCTGACAATAATTTCAATGACATCTTTGTTGGTATGCACTGTTCGTAAGAAAGATGGATAGGTTTTCTTTTGTGAAAACGCAGAACCAGATGCACTGTAGCTGACCTGGTGAAAGTGACAGAGAATTTATGGTTATTTACACTGGCAATACATTATCAAATATCAAGAGACAGGGTAATCAATAGAAAAAAGTTGGTAAATTTACCATTGGAACAAGATCCATCATGAAGAGTGGAGCTACAGTCATTGTCTTCGTACTTGTGTAACTACCAATCACAGCCATCAAATTCTTGTGTGAGTCCCCCCAAGGCTTAATCAAGCCATTCACTGAGATGAGGTTGAGTATACTTGGGAAGCTATATCTATCTGAACACTGGTCAAACAGGATATAGCCAATGGATACGTTTGGCAGGAGGCTGGTAGAGTTGTTGATTTCCTCCACAGCAAATCTCATCACCTGAAAGCTCCGATAACTCGACAGAATTAAAGGCTGACTGAGGACAGAGAAAGCAATGGGGCAGCAATAAAAAACTTTCACACTGAAATTTGTTAACAGTTCCTAAAGTGACACACCAGCTCACATTTTTAAATGCTTGCATCCTACCAGTGCTATAAATGTACATCAAGACTGTTCTGTGACAAAGCCAACCTATCTTTTATTCAGATGAATTATAGATTCATATTTGAGGGTCAATTCAAGGAAAATGTTGGTTCAGAACTCATTTAAATTTAATTATGTTTTCATGTCTGATGTAAATGATGGCTTGTTCAATTGTGATCAACAGATGTTTTTCACCAAATATGAGCAGTGTAAAATCGAAAAATCTCCACCCTGCTCTCCAAAATAATTAGTGAGGTTTATTGTACCACTATTATGAAGGAATTCTAGATTTGGGTCATCGGTGACATTAAGTATTATGTCATGGTATTAAGTATAAACTGAATATAAGGATTAACAGATCCGATGGACTGAGGGGAATAGCCGTTTGCTGAAAGTTTAAATGAAGGCATGGGACTCACCTGGTGCAATCGATGGCTTCTGGTCGGTTGAGCTGAAGAGGAGCGCTGACGTGATGAATATCAAAAAGCCCACCAAGCAAATAATCTCCATCCAGCTGAAACTCTGAGGACGGGACCGCGTTCTGTGCTATAGCATGCAGCAGAGATCCCAGCAGGCATAGAAAACCCCAACTCTGCTTCATCATTGACTTCAGTGTTCAATTTTCTTTTCTTAGTTTGGATGCGTCCACTGACCCCGACGCGTCACTTTGTAACTTTTGAGAATGCACACGGACTGGCACCTACAGCCAGCTCTAATGTTTGGTGGAGAAACCACAAATATGTATGCAAACATGATCTGAACCGTGCTGGAGACTTGTGCAGGCAGGTTGACTAAATCTGTGTTGAATTTTTCCACAAACAACAGGTTTTCAGTTGGTATGTCTAAAATGTAATCGGGTTTGAGGCTACATTTGTATATATTCTCATTTGTCCTGATAAGAACCGTCCCAAAGCCATTGACTGAATCGGGTCAACTAGACTTGGTCATGTCTGGGAAGATGCTTTGTCCCAACTTGTATCGAGGCTTCAACATTTGTTACTGTTCGGAGTGGCCAGCCTCCTCGAGGGAACCGTTTACAGCCTTGCTTTACTTGGATTTATTACTTAATACCAACAGCAGAGAGAAATCCACTTCGATTTTTGTCAAATTCCATCAATCTTCTTCTAATTCTTGCTGATTATTGGTCAAGGCACTACGGGCAGGCTGCCAGTCCACCACAGGGACGTTTCTTTGTGGAATGTACTGTATGTTCATCCTTGCTGGATTTTCTGTTATTTTCAAGAAATTCTAACCATTTGAAAATAAGTCAACTACAGACCTATGAAATCACAAAATGCCACATAGATTTCTTTGAACAGACACATTTAGCGGTTTCATATCTCAATTCTTAAAAAGGTTGGTTTGGCATAGACTTTTCACATGAGTTTAGTAGTCAGTTCAATCGAAAATTGAAAACATGCTTGCCCTCATTTGACAGCAAGTGAGGGCAAGCATGTTTCCACCAAGATGGAATGTGAGCTGGGTTTAGAACGTCGTGAGACAGGTTAGTTTTACCCTACTGATTATGTGTTGTTGCAAAAGTAATCCTGTTTTAAATGAAAAAAAGCCTATGGCAGTCCATATTTTCTCTGTGCAAATGCAAATTACATGACATAAGCCTTAAATGGCAACACAGTACCACTAAGCTGTGTGATAAATTCTATTTTTAAGACCTCAATACGATGTGGATTTTCTGCCATTGTAGATTTTATTGGGCCCTGCAACTATTTAATGTGTTTTGCTGTATAAACTTTTAAAATGGACAGAAGTAGATCAAAAGACAACAATTTAAAGTGTGATGGGCCCACTTCCTGCTTTTGGCCGTCATAAATGTGAGGAAAAGACAGACACTCAGAAACTATCTGAAGGGACACAGCCTCTTTAATAGCATCTGGAGTGAAAAAATTACACTTAAGTTATTAAAATCAAGTTTTTGTTTATACCTGGAGCACAACAAAGTAACATGCGATTCATGAAAAAAAAACAAAAAAAAAACAGACATCTAATTGATCAGATTTAGAACCAAATTAACCAGTTTAGCTTTCAGTAATTTCAAAAGTATTCAAACATTTGGAAACTGTATGATGGTTGGATGAAAAACAAAAACAAAATAATCTCAAACAAAAATTTATATTTTAAAATATATATATATTTATGAATATATACACACACAAATCCAGACAACCCTTTGAAACACAAAACTTTTTACAGGAAAATGTTTTGATCCCTTACTACAGTGCTGATCAAAGTATTCTAATGACAGATTCCCAGCATTTTGATAAAAAAAAGAAAGAAAAGAAAAATCATCAGGTTCATAGAAAACAATGTGTGATCGCCACCCACTTCATCCATTTGTTATAATAAAAGCTCTCAATCTCTGTTTTCTTATGTTTCCTCTGCAAAAGAAAGAGAACAACAGTTTGCGTGGAATGACTATATTTGTCAGAAAGTTTTCTTCTTCAAAGTAAACACAAGTTATGAACGACCACAACAGCTAACCTACACAAACCAAACACACCTCTGAAACGTAGATGGGAGAATGTTTCAAAGATAAAATGGACATGCAGGGTAAGCTTTTTATTCATTTTTAGATCCACCACAATTTGGACTGGAATACTGGTTGTGCACTTTTAGGCATTAAATATTCCAATGAATCAACCCCATTAAGATTGGAAAATATGAGGCAAGACAAAGTATTCGACTTCTAATAGAAATGCCACCCCCTCCAAAACGAGTTTAAACATTTGGTTTATATAGGCGCTCTCTAATGTCTGGTCCTAAATTCAAACTAAAAGGTGCTAGAATAGAAGCAACCACGTGCTAGAAGCTACAGGAGGCGAATTTAGTTGGAGTTAGTGACACTCTCCTTGAATGAGGCATTCAGCGTTACGGTGGGTGGCTGAGAAATCAAAGAGACTTAACAATGAACACTCGCATGCTCGATGCAAGTGAGAATCAGACGACACAGAAATACATCAGTGGCCAATTCAAGGTAAATTATAATCGGAAGGTACTGTGTTTTTGCTGAAAGTATTTATTTCAAGAGATCAAATGGAAGCTGAATGCATATTCAAGTACAATGTGACCAATGATCCCCATGTGTCTTCACTTCACAGAGGGAAACTGCCTGAGACACTGAGTCAGCAAGTTTTATACCATCAAATGATTCAACTTCAACAGCTTTCCACCAGATTTCACCTCAAAACTAACTACACCCTTTTGTTACTAACTTTTAATATATAACATTTTACAATAATAATGAACACTATGTTAATCAAAGTTGGCAGATGTGGGAGAGGGAAGAGTACTGAAATCAAAGTCATATGTAAAAAAAATAATAATAAAAAAAAAATCACAATTTACTGTAAATGTCTTTTGCTTCTTTATGACTTTATACTTACCCAAAAAGATTAAAAAGGCAAAATGCAGCACTGAGTCTCACCTACTGTTTAATGAATGCAGCGCAATCTTCCAAAAATAATTAGAAAAAACAAAAAACAAAGGCAACATTCCCCATCTAACTCAACCTGTGCAGCCGACACCCCTGTGGGATTCTCATCCAACACTGAACCATGGATCAAAACTGGTACTTATGGGTTGTGTTTGTATTTTTCTTGTCACTGTCCTGCTTACAAAAAAGATCTGTAAATGTGGATTCCTCATCACTCCCCACAAGCTGTGATTGATTTTTATTCATTGATTTTTTTTTTTTTTTTTTAAACAAGGAGGAGAGGAAGGATAGGTGGGAGTTTTTAACTAGCAAAAGGTTTCCCTGTGTCTTCCTTGCCTTTGTATGTCCTCTTCCCGTGTGTGAAGGGCAGGTATCTGTACTTGACCATATGCTGAGGGAGGAAAAGGGAGAGAATTAACGACAGGCTTTCTGTACGCGTTTATTCAAATATTTCTACCAACTTAACTCATGAGAAGAAGCTGAACTCTTGGCTGGGACATAAAGAGAATTAACGGCAATCACCGGATACCGAATTAATTTAAATGAGAATAGAAACCGGTGGACACTTTCTGAATTCTTTTAACAATTGGATTTTTCCAACTTTCATGAGCACATAAAGTACAACAACTCTAATTATAGTAAAATATACTCCATTTTGAATCTTCAATATGATGATGGGAACTAATATGATCAATTAGGTGCATGATTGGATGTGAAAAGGATCATTTCAGAGAGGCAAAGCCTCGCATATGTAAAAATGGTCAGAGGGTCACTACTCTACAACAAATTGTATAAAACCTTGCAATTTTATCTTTTTACTTTTATCTCTGAAATTGTTCCAAAGACGCCAAAGCTTCCATTGTCTGTAGGCTATCCTACCATTAAATTATTCAAACGGTCAAGAGAAACGCAGGATATTTTGTCTTTTTTTTTTTGGCAGTAAAATCAGGCACCGTTCTCTGGTAAATATCAGTATAAGTGCTCAGGAAGACTTCTCACTGCCAAATCCACAGATGCAAGTTGAAGTGCCATCATGCGAAGAAAAAGGCAGACATGAACATAATCCACAAATGTTGCAGCATTCTCTTGACCAAAGCTCGTTCAAATGATCTGAGGCAAAATAGAGAACTCTGGTCGGATAATTTAAACTGTGACATTCTTTTTGGAAGCCATGCTGCATCCTGCAGACTAAAGAAGAGGGGGACCAGCCAGCTCGTTATGAGCAGCAAGTTCAAAACACTGCGTCTGTGATGAGGATGTTATTATATTGGAACACGGCAGCTTCAAGAAACGCTTGACAAATCGTTTTTACAGTCCACGCGTTTCACCAATAGGAAATACTATTATATATATTATTAAACTGTTAATTATGGAATTAGGAGCTTTGCAACAAAAACACATTCTGTTTTAATTTGTATTTCAGAGTCTTCCAACATCTTGTTCTTTAGATGTGCAACAAGTAGTAATGCAATACCCCCATAGCGAGTACAACGTGTGTGTATGTTTGTTAAGAGAGGAGCTTTTACCTTTATCTGCCTCTTCATGGTGATGCAAAACAGCATGATGAAGTACATTACAAGTATAGGCCAGAACACCGGCACATTGAAGGCTTCAAAGAACGTGCAAATCATGGCGATGACGATGCCTTTTGTCGCCGAATGCCTAGAAAACCACAAACAAACAAAAAAACAAAAAATAAAAAACCCCAGGAACTTAGTGAAAACTGTCATTTTGTAATGTTGGAGGGAAAAAAAAAGAAGAAAAAAAAAAGAAATCCAACAAGATGATCAACACAAATTCTTGATATGTCATGTAAAGCTCATATCAACACCCTGACAAACAAAGCCAGAGACTAAAAGAGAAACAATGTCACAAACAAGAAGCCGGCAGTGTGGCCACTGCAGAAGAAGACAATTATTAACAAAGTCAGACCTGAAAGCTACACACCGTGATTTTAACAATCTTTTATGTTTGCAGCTACGCTATTCAACACGAGTCTAATAAACTTTGGCCACGGCATGAATTCTCTCACGATTGTTATCTTTCGTTTGGGACGGCTGAAAATCGCACAGTGCATAGCGGACATCACAGGTTTGAAGACGTTTGTAACGTTTTAGAGGAGGGGCAGTGCTGCACTGTGGGTTAGGAAAGTGAGCTTGTACTCTGGACGCTCACTGGTGGCAGATTTACTGTTGATCACGGAGTCCCTGAGCAAAGATCCAACCCCAAACTCCTCAGGAGAGGCATTCTGTGTGAAAAGTGCAAACCACACCAAGTACAACAGGAACCCCCAGAATGGAGCACCACCATCTAATGGTTCAGATATCTTTGGAGGGATTAAAATTGAAATTCAGACGATGTCTACTTAGTGAAAAGTCCTGGTTTGGATCGCGACAACCGAGTTCTGCTGGCAAGTTCCAATAGTGATACCAAAAGTTGAAAAAACTTTTTCAAAAGAAGGAAGTCCTTCCCTACGACTCCAATAAAGGGCTCCTGCAGACAACACATGCAGTCTTCCATACATATTCTCAGTTGAAAATGCTTTAACATACGCAGCGATGCGATTATAGTGTGCATCATATGTACACTGTTGGAGCACTCCCAAAGCAAATGCCTCAATATTTGAGCAGGTGCACCACCAGGATGTATGTGCAGGGAAGACGTTAGGTATGAAAGTAGAAGAGGAGTATTGCCATGAGCCAGTAGTTTACCTCCTTGTGGATCTGAAAACGATTGTTTTGGTGCAGGGCTGGTGTTGCTTTGACCATCAAATCATTCCCTGCTGCATTTCTATTGGTTGTTTATTGTACAGTACTCTCCGAACAGTGTCGTGAGGTTTCTGACACTGACAATTCAGAAGATTTTTCCCAGGTGTTCTGAGGACTGTTCATGAACTAATATTATATCAGAACACATATGATCAAGATTAATTACCTTATGTCTGGATTGGCCTTGTGCAAAACGAGCAAATATAGTTATAAATACATTTTATTATGGCTTCTGTTACATCATTTTAGATTCTCAAAAATTTAATTGTCACCTAAACCAATCAGACAAGCTTCGATTGTCATTTTGGCTGCATTTACACTGTATGTGTAATGTGAACCCATTCTGATTTTCTGCTCTTATGTGTCATACATCAGATCTGTGTTTGGCCAATATAAGCAATAAACTGATGCATGCATTCAGATACATTGAGATCGGATACAGACGTTCATTTGTGGAAATGAATCAGATATGCGTCACTGCAACTGCCGTATAAACAGGCTGATCGGATTTCCTCAACGATGCATCTTAACTTCATCAAATCTGCAACTATCTCGCTGATTTTGTCACATAGTGAACATGCAGTAAAGAAATGAGAAGCATGGAGGCCATCTGACAGGAGGAACATCCAGCATAGTGGTCAGTTGAAATAATATGCACAAGATTGTTGGGATCTCGCAAGACTACAGCATAAGTTGGTCTATTGCCAAGGAAAGACAATCTTAATTTGTCATGATACAAGGTCGTGACATGTGGAGTCTGACTCTCAGGAATCTCAGTGAACACTGGGGAGACAGGCGCTGCATCCCAGCAGCTCAACCTGCTCGCATCTCACACCGAGAGGCTTGCTGCCAAAGGTCTCCACTCCTTGGACTCGGCCATGAGGGTCAGCGCTTCCCCTGAACCAGGGACCAGCACCCAGCATCTGATCTCTCATCAACCAGGGAAGCAGCCAACCAGTGTCCCCTGGAAAAAGACCTTCACAGAACCCATTTGTGCTTTTCCCTCAACAAGCAGGAAAAGCCATCCCAGACTGAGCGACCGGCTCCTCAAGTCTGAAAGGGAACAACTTCTCCTCCTTCTCTGCCTGCTCAATGCAGCCAACCAGAGTGAGCACGGAGGTGATAACCCACAGAAGCCACCAGCTTCCCGGGCCTGGGCCACCCAACCCCTTCTTCAAAGACATCCAGGAAGTGGTAACCAACTTCTGGCCATTACATGACATGATTATGTTAAACCTGATGCCATGCACAGAACTGTTTAACTTTTATGATGATGTGTTGATTCTATTACAGTGATTGAGTTCTATTAATAATGATACTGGGAGTAATTATCAACCTGTAAACCAATGTGTCCATCTGCATGCTAATCTTTGCTTTACTAACTTGTTAACTTAGAGACACACAGGAAGCAGTATATCATTTTTGGAATCATACTTGCCGTCTTATTAATGTGCACAAAGAAGAATGAAATGTTGACCTCTTCTGTGTCAAGAACTCCAAAATCCTTCAACCTTTACTATCAATTGTGGTAATTGTAATTGATTTAACTATCAATTCAAATTCATTGTTTAGTATATGAGACTGGTATAACTGAATTGGCTACCATTTCCTGTTAAACAGGTGGCGCTCCCTAGGTATCGGATACAGATCAGATTAAAATAAAAAAAGCACTGGTGCATTTTTTCCACTTCCGATCTGATCACAGTACCCAAATTTGGATATCTGCCGACACCAGAGCTTTGTTTGCCTTAATATTATTATTATTGTTGATTTTATACGAGGCTGTAATAAACTCCTCTCCAGGAAAGTATGAAATGTACGAATGTATGAATGTCTTCTCTCAAAAGGCAACTTGAGGTTAGTGTAGGTTAAGAAAAGGAAGCAGTACAAACTGTTTTGTTCACTTTGGACAATGTGGGGGTCTGAGTGACGTCATCATCTCGTAATAAACTTGTTTAAAAACTCAGAATCACTTTATTAATCCCTGGAGAAATTCTTAAGCAACGCAGCACAAACTGCAATTTTTCCAGCTCTAACGCAACACAAATAATCGGGACTATTTTCAGGGAGTTTAGTATGGCCCACTTCCTGATGCTTGGCAAACTTCTCAGGCACCACATCATTAGCATCAAACATTATCACCTTCAGTAGCCTGAAGTTTCTAAACACAACAACTATAACTTTTATCTGACCATTGTTGAATATAATTTAGTGTGACCTTTAACAACAGCTAGATTGTAACAATACCTCAGACAAAGGTTTTCATTGACCTTGAAAAACAAGGATCAACTTGCAAAAGGACTTATAAAACACAGTGAATTGTTTTCACAGTTCAGGGATGAGCCACACGGAAAGGCAAACCCGAAAATGTTTTTTTTCATACATCAAGCAAATGTGATCTGTGACTTACACAAAACCACTGAGCTCGCTTCCTGCTGGGTAACACAAGCGGGCACAACATTTGAATAACCAAGAGACCAACCAGGGGCAACAAAAACTTCAAAACCCTGCTAAAATTACCTGCATTTTCTGATCATTAACTTTTCTCAAACTGGCAATGAACTGTTGCTGAAAAACTTGACTTAAAGAAGTCTAATAAAAACGTGATGTTTATGTTAGTGTTAGTGTGTTTTGCCCACAAGACTGACATGACCTACATTTAAAGTTCAGGTGGGGATAAAATATATCAAACTGGGTCAGAGGCAGATGCAAAGAGGTGAAGTCGACCGAATACATGTGGTATATGCTAAAAAATCCTTTTCCAAATGAGTGTTGCATAACCTAATCTTCAGCCATACAAATGACTGGAAAACGAGTCTGGGGTCAACCGTGAAGAACAGCCTGTGCCATGATGTGCACACTCACCAGAATTTGAATTCAGGCAACCGCCTGATGAAAGGGCGGAACTCCTCGTTCTGCTTGGTGGGAAGGGAGGGGCCTTCGTCTGCAGGACAGAGGTTACAGGGTGATGCGGTGGCTTTGATACACAAAAATGTCTTTTGCATAGAAAAGGCACAAGAGGTGAAGAAATACACCGTAAAAATGTTAAAACAAAAGCTATCGGACATGGCCATTATAGATATCCGCCAAGTTTCACCACGCACTTTTTAAAATGCGTTTCAGCAGCATCCTCATATGTACAACATGACTGTGTTGTTGAGTTCTTTAATCAGATCATGTTTCCCCTCTTAATATTCATATCTTGTGGATGAGAAAGTACTCTTACAAACATTCACAATTTTTCAACCTTTAAGAAGAAATTTGTTATCGAACATGAGTCTAGCCAGAGTTTTTAAATGACCCATTGCCAAGAACACAACATTACAACATGAAGAAAACAAACGGCATCAACTTGCCTTCATCAAGCAGAGAGGGATCCACCTTTGGCGATAGAAAAGCAATGAAGAGGTTGAGATGGTAAATTCCCAAAGCATATGTTACTATATACCAACCCTGAAAAGCAGCATAAGAAAAATTACCACATTATTAGAAGGCCAATAGACAATGTAGACGCTGATTGCATAATTAGTGAACAAGACGTTCATCAAATGAAAAATAAGAGTTTTATAGAACTAGAAAAGGGAATTAGAAAACATTTTAGAGAACATAAAAACAAATACAGATAAATAATACATTATAGTTGCTATTCAAACATCAACAGATTGAAGCATCACTTCCTTAACATCGAAACACTGATGAAGAGCCACTGTCCGCTTGTAGCACTCCCCTAGACCAATCTCTCACCTTGGCTGAAAATCAGCAGAAACCAAACATAGCACTGATGAAGATAATGAAATCCATTACAAAGGGAGCACAAACAATTACTTCAGACAGCTGTGAGAGGTGAATGAACACATCCAACTGTTTAAAACAATGTTGGCACCTTTACAGGTATTATTCATAGGTATCAGAATTGCAGTAACTTTTCCGGCTTTCTAAAGCAAATTACACTACAGGAAATATAGACACAAAAATAATATACACTTACCTGTAGTATGTACACTCTGATCATGTAGACAAGTATAAGTAGTAGAGTGGTGGCCCATCGCACTGCATAGAATGGTGTTGACTTGTCTAGCCATGACTGATAGATCTGCTCCAACAATACATAAAACAAAGCCATCAGACAGACAACATCACTTAAGCATAAGGACATTCACATTCACTTAATCCCTTTATTGATTCCACAGCATATTAGAAAGCATCCATTGAAAAGTGGGCTTAACTTCCACTGTGAGGAATACTTAAAATGTAATCATAACAAATGTCTCTGAATGACATTTCTTTTTTAAATAAGTTACATGAGTGACTGACACATTACCTGTCCAATCCTTGTGAAAAAGGCAGCAACTACAGATGGTTTCCCATGGATTGACTCTCCAACACTGTCCCCTTCTGACATTCTATCAGGAAAAATACAAATAAATATTGACTGGTGAGGCATCTCAAACAAACTGACTCATACAAGAATTTACACTGTGTCGTTGGCCATTATCTGAGAAACACTTCCTGTGCTCTGGAAATAGGTGTCAGAGAATGCTTCGACCTGATACACAAGCAGTCTATGTGTCGTTTTTGAGACAATGTTATAATCTGGATGTAATAAAGACATAAACAGTCAGATAAAAATACAAAAAAAAAACATCTGTATCTACAAAGCACACGACCAGTACACTATCTGAATGATAGTCGATTAGAAAACAGATATGGTGTAAATAATCATCGTTCTTTTTGAAATAAACTACTGATGTGACCTCAGTTTAACTATATATCCCCAGTACAAAAAAAAACCACCTTAATAGAATGAGACTAATTTACTACATTTTAACTGGATTGAGAATATTCAATTCATTTAGTTGTCTGACCAATCTCTAAAAGCTTGCAATGGTTCATTGGGACATACGCATACAAACTGCAGTGTCATCCACACGGGAATAATGTTCTATTAATAAAAGTGAATTAATGCGATGAGAGGAAACGATGTGGTTACGGCTGTTCGTGGTGGAAGCTAGCAGGCGTTAGCCACTTTTACAGTGAGCCGGTTTCGGCAGCAAGGATAACTTAAAGTGAAACAGATCAACTGAGATAATTTTACTGGTAACCTACACCACGGCTACGATCACAACAACGATATGAAAACGGTTCTTAACGTTTTGTCGATGAAACCATTTTAAATATGTCGTGTTAGCTTGTCAGTGAGCCACACAAAGCTAAGTAGTAAACGTACGTTGCCCTTTTGCCCAAATTGCTGATCGTTATGGGTCATGTAGTCCTGCCAAAGCTCAAAATGCTGTCAGACAAAAGGAGTGTCACTACATTTCCCACATCGTCTGTGAAACGAGCAATGAAACTTGGTAAAAATGAGTTGTAGTTTTTTTCCTGCGTCTTCGTCTACAGCAGGGAACGTCCATCGTGACATTTTTAAACTACAAATCCCACCAGTCACCTGTGCATATTTGACAACTCACTTCCGGTGCCGTGGACGACGTCACCAATTTCTTCGCAGCTAGCGAGCTCGGAGCGTTAGAAATGAAAGTAATCAGTATTAGCGCCACACATGTTCACTGTATGGATACAGTCTTTTTTAATTTAACTGCTGGACTTCCGTGTCCTTCTTATCTGTTGGGTGTATCTGTAAATGCGGCTGAAATAATGAATGGAAGCTGTTTCTCACCTGAGACGGCCGCTGTGTCACTACCCGGCTCTGCTAGCTAGTTCAACTAGCCACTTTTAGCTCGTGTGTACACGTCACTACTTCCGCGAGCATTCGATCGAGCGCAAGGCGAAGGTAGTCGAAGCCCGAGCAGCAGGGCGGCTGCGGCTCTTGTACGAGACACCATCAAAAAAGCTCAACTTTTGTCATTTTTATTATGTGATGGATTTCTAAGTCACAGTAATGGACATGAAATACTTTTTTTTACTACCAAACTAGAAGTGAATATGAATAATTCGATTTTTAAAAAGCAAGACAAGATGGCTTTTATTTTTAATCTAGCATAATAAAATCTAAAATATCAACACAATGAAAAGCAGAACAGTAAGCATAAGAGCATAAAATACATAAATCTGGTCTTCACTAGAAGGCGGATCAAAGCAAATAGAAAGGTCTTCAGCCTGGTTTCAAATTAACTCGCAGAGGTGGAGCTGTCCTGCAGTTTTAAGGTAGTTTGTCACGAATATTTAGTGCAGAAAAAATAAAAACAGTTTCTGCATGTTTGGTTTTGACTCTTGAAGCAGAAAGCAGGCTTGATCAGGATGACCTGGAGGTCTGCATGACACGTGGCAACTGAGGATCTGAGATGTATTTTGGGCCGAAACCATTCACAGATTTGTAGACAAGAAGCAATTATTTATATGACAGGAAGTCAGTACAAAGACCTGAGAACTGGACTGATGTGGTCCTCTTTCTTTGTATTTGTCAGGAGTCAAGCATCAGTGTTTTGAATCAGTGGATACATTTTTTAGGAAGACCAGTGAAGACAGCATGATAGT
Organism: Blennius ocellaris; assembly: GCF_963422515.1. Lineage (NCBI taxonomy): Eukaryota > Metazoa > Chordata > Actinopteri > Blenniiformes > Blenniidae > Blennius > Blennius ocellaris. Next base: position 10,848,970 of record NC_137654.1, on the reverse strand, counting down.
AATCAAGTTAACTGAAGACAAATGCATGGATTAATCTGAATCCTGCCTAGACATCAGTCCTTTGTTGTATTCTTCAGATGATAATAAGTTGTCCTTGTGATTGTTTTAATATAGTTTCAAGTCAGAGTTCATGATCACACCAGGATTTCTGGCTTTATCACTGCTGTTTAACCTCAGAGACTGAAGAACACAAAGTGTTTATATCACTTCTTTTGCTTCAAAAACCACAAGTTCAGTTTTATCTTTATTTAGGTTGAATAATTTTCATTTTCAAAGGTCATCCTGCTCAGCACACTCCCTCAGTGTTCTTTTTAGAACATCAAATGGTTTAATACTGAGTCTATTCTTATTATTTTACACCTCATTCAGGTTTTGGGGTGGCTGTGGCTGTGTTGTTAGAGCGATAGCTCTTCAGTCTGAAGGGTGCAGGTTCAATTTCCAATATTCTCTATCCATGTGTTGAAGTATCCTTGAGCAAAACACTGAACCTTCAACAACCACCTTACAGATATGGTAGCCACACCCATTGGTTCAAGAATGTCACCCTGTCATTAATAAAGTCTTTCTATTCTATATAGGAAATTATATTGAAATAAATGCAAACTTTATCAGAATGTACTCATGTATCTTTATACTTAATAAACAGAAACTTTTTAGAGTTGGCCAAATGTATTTCTCTGCATCCTATTCACAGTAAACCTGAACTTCACATACTCGTCAGCAGGTCTGAATCAGGGTCCTTGCTCACACCAATGCATGTTTGTGATTGTCTGGTTTTGTGTTTGCCCTGTGATGGACTGCTTTTGGGATGAGCTGTGGCACCCAGCGACCCTGGCCTAGATAACGCAGTGGACAAGATGAATGTTTCTCACTCTGTGGTTGCGCTGTGAGGGACTGGCATCATGTCCCATGTCTGCCTTTCACCAGCTGTATGGTGGGATAGGCTTCAGATCTGCAAGTTTGATGAAACAGCTGGAAAAGATTCATGGACAGGTGAAAACTGAAAGTGTTTTTTAAGCTTGTGTTAATCTTCTGTAGTTATTTTTGTAGGAGTTGTGGTATACCATGATGTACCAAATGTAAACACAGTTTAAAATCTGGTTAAATTGTATAAAATATTAACCATTAAACCATAAAACCATTAGAAAAAAACTTGCAGAATGTCCCGGCTTTGACATTTAACAATAGCATTATTGCAAGTAAAAACTCTTAGCATTGAGTCAAAAATCTTTTTATTACTTTGATAAAGACCAGCAATAAGGAAGGCAAATATTCAAATCCATTTAATACATGAGTTTAACAAAAACACTGGGTTTAATGTCAGGAACTATTTAACGTCGATGAACAGCAATACACAGGTACACATTCGAATAATTATTTTAAAATTGATAACAAAAAAAAGAAAATACCCAAAATATTTTAACAAATCACTGTTTCTATTTACACAGTAGCATTGGATAATACTGTCAATCCCAACTTTTTTCATTATTAAAGCATTAAAGTGCTTTTCTTCTGGCTGTTTAATGATTGTTCTATGAAAACAGTATTCTTTGTGTGAGGGCCTTAAAAAAAAACTGCTGCTACAGGCTGAGTCAGGTAAATCAAACAAAGTGAGGAACAAAAACGATACCATGCCAGAACGATTAATCATCCTGGGTGGCAATCCAAATGTGAAACTGGAATGTTTGTGTTAAATATCTACAAACAAGTGCCACGAAGACACATCATTCAGTAAGCTATAATCAATATATGAAGACCTTGCCCTGCAAGGTTCATGAAAATACAGAGAGAAGGACTAAAATGCTACGGTCTTGTCTTGACGTAATAAACAGGGGTGTTACTCTTACTTTATTATTCACAAATCCAATTAGACCCCCGCTATTAAGATATAACACTGTGAACAATTTATTTTCCAAATGTCTGACATAGTTTCTTTTAACTATACAAGAATTAACACCATAAATCCTACAACTCAACAGATATATATCAGCAACATATGGACATAGGCTCCACGTCATTAATGCCAAAGTCCACTGAACAAATGTCAAAATTGAAATGATGAAGACGCACTGAACGAGAGGTCAACACATTATCAAAGCAAATTATCTCTATTCAGTCACAGCTGACAGGACTCGACAGAACTGCTTATCATAACAATAACTCATGGACTCTATGAAGTTTAGGAAATTGAAAGACTAGCCGAGTATTTGAGGTTTTTGCTCGTATGTTGGTCATGAGTTCCCCTCCCCCCAGTTCTGTCTCATCATCACTGTCCAATCAGACAATATACACCAGCGCGCCAAGCATGTGTGTGCTTTTCAGTAGTAATGAAAACACACAGTAACATTAAAGACGTTCCAGATAGTGAAGGCAATAGTTAATTTTGAAAAAAAGAGGGCAGTATTTCTCATTTATTGTATTTTTTTTTTTTTTACTATTCTAGTTATTAAATCAACACAAGTCCTGTCAGTCTAGTAGAGAAAGGGTTAAAGTACACATGACTGTTTCCACTGCTATGAGCTTCATTCACTATTGATTTCTATACTATTAGTTCAAACAGCAGACACATTAATTCCAACTTAAAAAATCAAGCGCAACCACAACTAGTCCAGCACATTTACAATACGGATATAATATTTACATTTATACAAGTAAAACTGAATAAAAAATAAATAGGAGAGCTGAGGACTCTGAAAACGGAGGGGTTGGTGTCTATCGTGACAGTTGTCATCATGTGAATGCATACTCGTGTTGAGTGTTACCACACCAACGTTTCCCAGCAAACATCCAAGTCCAAAAAAGTTCAGTCCAGACCACATGGATTAAACATTGCTTTGGCAGTGTTTTCACTGCACTGTTTGCTATGTGGACATGTATTGCATCATCTTTTGTTTGATATTGTCAATAGAACAGCAGTCCCAGCACATCATTCAAAGTGCACGTGAGGGTATTTTAACACACAGAAAATGTTCCACACTGCACTTGGTTTCCAGCAAAAATCAGTGACTAAAATATGTCTCCAACATTTGAACACCCAATCCGTGTGGTTCTACAAAGAGACAGAAGCTCATGGTGACATCGATGGAAGCGGTCCCGGCTCTTTTCAGTGGACGTCACTTTCCATGAATTCTTCTTTGATGGAGTGTTTGCCACGTGACACTTTGCAGTCAGGCATGTCGAAACCAAAGTCGGCCCACTCGTCGCCGGCCGCTGCCATGCCCGACGGCCCGACAACACCGGGCCGGTTGGGGATGGTGATGGTGTGGCGAACCCGAAAGTGCACGGCCTCCATGACACGCTGACGCTGCAGCTCCCCGCTGGCGGCTCCGATGGCCGCCATGGCTGAGGCGGCCATGTTGCTGCTGGAGCGAAGCAGCTGCTGGCCGTGGTAGTCGTGGTGGTGGTTGGAGGTGGGCAGCTGGAGGGGAGCGCCCTGTTTCATGTCCTGCAAACCTCGCCAGATAGCGAGGCGGGACTGCTCTGGTATCTTCAGAGCACCTAAATCCTGGTGAAAGTACACAGAGATTAGACGGCTAGTTCTGGGTCATGGAGTGAATTGAGAAAGCAGAAAGAGGGCTTGAGCATGTCACTGTGACAAATGTGGGTGAAACTCAGCAGCATAATTCTCCAGATCACTGAAAACTGATAAAAAAAAAAAACCTCATCTTCACTGTAAGACATAAAGTGCAGGAACAGTGAGTTTACCTCCATGGTGAGAGTTTGGAGATGGTAGACAGACTGGACGCCTTGGGAAGTGAAGTACTCAATGAAGTTCTGACAGCCAAGACTGGTAAGAAAACTGTGTGGGGGAGAGAAGCAAGGCTGTTTAGACCAAAGCTACAAAATTACAGAGTAAGATACAGACATCAAGATGATGAGTACTTATACAAAGTCAACTCTGCTTCAGTAGAAAAAAACAATATGAAATCTTTTCGGTAATTGTTCTCAGACCATTTCCTGTCACGACACTTCATCATTTCACAATGTATTCCAGCTGTTAAGGAGTTAATTTCAAATTGTAGGGTTCAAACAGACACAAATGAACCATCTTAATGGATGCAGTGGAAGTGAAACCATCAACATGCATTTATATCAATGATTCATAAAGCCATTCTTGCTTTGGTGAAGAATCTTTATTATAAATACATGGAAAGTTAAAATGGTGATATAACATACAATGCAAATGGCAACAAAAGCCAACTGTACAACAGTCTGAAATATGAAAAAAGATTAACATAGTTTGCTGTATCAAAATTGGAAATTTCTCAATCGCAAGTCGGTGGACTGCATTCACATATGATCTTGAAAAAGATATAAAACATAAGAAATAAAAACAGTGGCAAAAATAAATAGAAATCAAACATTTTGTTTTAAGAAAACGGATGAGCGTGTTGCAAAAGATGGCTGGATACACAGCAACAAGGGAAGAATTTAACATTAAAATGTTTGAGGAAGAATAAAATAAATCCCTTGAGAGGAGAGGTTTCATGTAGCACGTTTGAGCAGGATGGCTGGATTGGCAGACTTATTCCTTGTCCCTTTTTTTTTTTTAATGGTATTTGTAACAGATCTCTTATGGCGATTCATTTAGTTATTTATTCACATTTCATTCCTGTTAGTGAGCCTGTGAGTGCCCATCCATGTCTGTGTCCATGCTGTTTTTACTGTCCTGTGTTTTTTTTTTTATAAATGTATCCGTACGTATTTCTGGATGCCTTCCCCTGTTGCACAAGGAATCTACCTAAGGGTTCTAATGAAGTCACCCTGACCTTGACCTTGAATAATGTAGTATTCATTTACCAATCTTCTCCTGGAACATATTAGGGACTAACCTATCGCTCAAGAACACCAGATGCTTTCCTGAAGTGTGCCAGGGAAAAGCCATGCCCAAAAATCTTCTTCAGTTGGGAAGAGGACCTTTTGTAACATGGCTATAGAAATGTGTGTGAAACCTTTGGAATTCTGGATTCATTTTCAATAATTTAATACTAGGTCTATATCTTCACGTAAGATAATAACCTCACAATTATATATAATATTTCAAAGCCTTTTTGAACATAACCATTACACATTTGGAATGGTGGTGATAAAGGTATTTTGAATTCTTGGATTTAACAATTTCTTGAAAATGTTTTTGCAGCAAAAACTTTACCAAGTGCTTCCAGTAGCAGCTGATCACAGCTGGTACTGCTCTCGGTGGTAATTTCACGGCATTTCCATTGATTTCTGGTCCGAGTGCTCCAAAAATCCATTGTTTCTGAAGCGACTCGTTTGGAGATTCACTTCAATGTTTGGGGGCCTTTCCCTACTGCATCACCCAACGTCTTTTGAACTTCAGCTGGTGGAAAGCTCCCATTGAGTCTCTTCAATAGCGAGGTACCGGACCACTTTTATATCGTGCAGAGCAACGCCTCTTCCTCCAAAACAATCAAATCTCACAAACACCCGAGGGAAGCCCTTCAAACTTGTGGCTACAACAGCTGGACTTTGAGGAAAAGAACAGCGTGCTCCTGGGAGAGAAGAGAAATCAAACTAAGAACATTGTAATCCCCTCTGTTGTCAAGTGTATCTGAGAGACTGAGACTCATCTTCAACAAACGTCACATCTCCGTGTCTTCCAGACTGAGCATCACACAAAGACAGAATGTGGTACAGCCTAAGCATCACACACCACTCTGAGAAAGGCAGTTTGCTGCATTTCATACAGAAGAGCCAACAGTGCGATAACAAACAACCAGTGAAGAAACACGTTGCCCAACACTGCATGGTTCACTCCTCAAGAGAAGACAGATGGTTGGCGAGAGGTTCAAAAGAAGGCCTCTCTGTGAAAGTGAAAGAAAATCATCCCTTGGCAGAGAGGGAACCTCACATCACAATCTCGCTCCAAATAACAACACAATTCTTTCTCCTCTGACAAACAAGGGTAATTATCCATCATCGAGTGGTCATGGTCAACTACAAACAACTTCCTTTGAACCCCATATAACTCTGCAGGTTGTTAAAACACATTAGCGCACCAAGGAATTGCACCCTGGGCCCTTTGGTCCATCAACAAAGATACCATCAACATAGAAGTCTGAGGTCATTAGCATGTGAAACCCGAAGAAAATAGTTTGAATACCTGAGCCCTCCCACCTTTTAGTTAAAGTGTCCAGACTAGTCCAGACAAGAGACAATTAAATCGTAATTTCCTCATTCAACAAAATATGTTGCGGGTCATGTGGTTGCATAAAACTTCAGACAAACTTCAGAGAGTAATGCTTCTTTAAAGCCATGGCTCTCTTTCCCCATGGCTACTCAATGTTATGACTACAGAAGCCTAAACAGAAATGTCAATCAGTGTCTTCCCTCAAGTCTTCCTGCATCAGGTCTTTAGTGTCAGCTTTACGGGGTTCCCACTTCTAGTTAGAGCAGATCTCTATTTGTAATGTGTCTCACTGTGGAGTGATGAATGGATCATCTCTGACATGGCATTGAAATTACACTTGACAATTCCTAGGTTTTCAGAGGTCTTGCTCATCCGAGACATAGTTAATATCAACGGATACTGCTTGTGGATTGAAAACTTTAAGTGTTTTTATAAGTGTGTGTCTGTACACGTCTCATTTTATTGTTTGGATTCCCGGTTGGCCAACATCTTTCTTTAGAAGTTTACAAACGTTTTCCACCAGCACGGTCCAGGTTTTAATGGGTATGTTCTTTAAAAACATGAAATATTGAAAGTGTTTGTTTGATATTAAGATCAGCACTATGTGCTTGTCAATACTTGTTACGAAACTGTGAATCAGATCACATTTTATGACCAATTAATGCAGAAAACTAGATAAGTTCAAAGGATTCACATATTCTTTGTATCTCAAGGACCAATATTTCTAAAGATACAAATGAAAAACACTTTTACTTGAAATGTTAACGACTCTTATAGTTACAACTTATCGTTGGCCCTGCATTGAAATTTCATTCTGCAGTGCATCTCTGTTGTAAATTGTCAGAATGACAATAAAAGTTATCTATCTATTATAATGCAGCCAATTCTCAGTGGACGTTCCTTATGGCACTGGTACTTTTAGAGGTTTGTGGGGTGACTGAAAGCCTGTACAAAGCACTAATGTTCAAGTTGAATCAGTACAGACACGCTGTGCAGCAAGGATATTATTTGGTTTGTATTTAATGAAATTCATGTGACCATGACTGAACACAGTAATGCTTTTTAGCATCAACCAGCCATTGATTGACATTTAACTCATTGAGTGCACCAGGTTGTCTGCTGGCCTGTTACAGGCGGTTAAAGAGGGAGTGTCATTGGAGGGTGAGGTACCTGACGAGGCCGGGGTCAGGGTTATACGGAGGGGGTGGGCTGCAGTGGGAAGCAGACACTATATTCTGACTGCTGTGGCCACCATTCATTTCACCATTGGTCTGCATGTGGCTGTTGTTGAGCATGTTTGAACCTGCGAGGGAGGCAGAGTTGTTTAGTGAGGAAAACAAAATAAATACCAGGAAACCAGAATAACAAATTCACATCATCATAAAACATAATTGTGAGTCAATCTAAGGTTGTTTTTTTTTTTTTAATCAAATCACATAAATCCTCACCCATATGAGCGATGTTTGGAGGGGCAGATTGGTGTTGCAGGGACTGCTGCCCCACCAGCTGGTTGACTGAGGGCGGTTTGTTGAGGCCTCCATGGGTATGAAGCTTGTTCATGTTGGAGAGTGGAGAGTAAGACAGCGGGGATGCTATGTGACTCCTGGAGGAAAAAGAAAGTATGATGGCATTAGTGTTGTTAACTTTAAAAAAAACATCACCAAAAAAGTCTGCCTATCTATCTATCTATCTATCTATCTATCTATCTATCTGTCTGTCTGTCTGTCTATCTATCTATCTATCTATCTATCTATCTATCTATCTATCTATCTATCTATCTATCTATCTATCTATCTATCTATCTATCTATCTATCTATCTATCTATCTATCTATCTATCTATCTATCTATCTATCTATCTATCTATCTATCTATGTATAGTATTGTTGTGTCAACTGGGTTGCTGTATCTCCGTGTGGCTTACGGTCTCTGGAGAAGTTGCTGCTGTGTCTGTTGCCTGTAGGAGTCAACGAGGGGCTGCGGCACCAGCTCCACCAGCTCCAAGCTATCTTTAATCTTCATCAGCAGCTCAAAGTTCTCCCGACCACGAACCTGCACGCAAATACAACACATGCATTAATCCAAGTGTGTTCAGTCATGAAAACGTTTTCAGTGTTAAAAATGTGGTTGGTTCTTGTTACAAACATAAGTAACAGGTTTATTACAATCTCACAAAGTGAAGGGATTAAAATCTCACGCATAAAGTTTCAGACACGTTTGTTAGATTATTCATTTAAAACTTAAAAGTTCTTACGGGAATATAGTAAATTTCTTCTTCTCCATGACGCCTCTTCCTCATGTTGATACTTGGACTGGGGATATTTGGTGGACTCTGTTTAAAGTCTGCACACAGCAGAGAGAGGATCAAAAGCCGTGGGGTCACTGACACATTTCAGAGTCTCGTCGTTTAACTCAAGTGTCACACAGTGTCTCAGTGTTCAAAAGTGATGCCACTGCGTAATTCAACTCACTGCGCTTACTGGCACTGCCGTTTTTGGTGACGCTGTCATTCAGAGCCTGTTGCTCCCTGAAGTGGTCCTCATCAGCTTTGCGGTCGCGCCCAGGACACGCGCATATCCGACCTTCAAACGACCTTCTGCCCAACACTTGACCACTGCAGAGATGATTCAGGATAGAAAATTAACAAATAAAGCAAGCAAAAATAAATAAATCTGGTTTTAAGTGTATTACTCCCTGAGTAAGTTTGAGTGGCAAAAAGATCAATTAGTATAATTTTAATTCTAAATATGAGGAGCTTCAGCAAACTTTCTTTTTTTTTTTTTGCTATTAAGGTGCTACAAAGCTGCATCCTTGAGCTTTGACAAAGAGTAATCAGCGTGCATTGTGGAAAATGTCCTCCCCACCGCAGCCGGTCTGCAACACTCTTGCAACACCAGTATGTGACCACACATATGTTTTAAGAGGAGATTGATTGTGCAAGAGGAACTCGACTGCACATATGGTGCGCATATTATCTGATGGTCAAACTATCTGTTCCAATCCCAGTCAAACAAAACCACAATGACGTTATCCAGGAGGAGCCGACCACTGGTGTAATAGTGAGCAGGACAGACCGTCCAGAGTGCGAGCAAGAAGTCAGCTGTACTTTAATCGACGGCTCCCTTCAAAGTGCTGTTGTCGTGTCAGTTTAGGTTTTCCATGCATTAAAATGTGCACTTGTGAATTAATAGGACACAGTGTAAATAAGCAGTAAAGCATAAACTGTCCTGCCGAAATTAAAGCAGGAAGTGCTTGCTTACTCTCGTGTTTCCAAAGTGATGATGATGAGGATGGGTCTTCTGTTCATTCCGCCCACGCAGCTGCTGTTGCACATGAAATTGTACAGGATGGTGGTGAACTCGGTCCCCACCTGAAACAGAAAACCACGAGGAACTTTCAGCTTTGTTGGGCTCAGTCCAGACGTGTCCAGTCCTGGTCCTTTGAGCTCCTGTGTGTTCTGGGTTTCTCTGTGCTGAGATTCAGCTGACTGTTTGGATTTCATACAGGACACAGGAACTCTGGGGGGGGGGGGGGGGGGGGGGGATTTATTTATTGCTCAGGTAATTTCTTTCAACGTGGCCACTAGAGGGAAGTGTTGCAGAGGGAAGTGTTGCAGAGGCCTATTGACAGGAGACAAGACACATGTTCTCTTTATGACCATCCTCAGGCTCAATCACAGAAATGATGATTCTTGAGCATGTTTAGACTTGTCTGCCTGGCATCTGTATCTATAGATGTGTCTGCCCTGAAGTGCTTCAAATGAATGTTTGTTAGAAATAGAGTGGACAAATTGTGTGTCTTGTCTTTTCTATTACCGGATGTGCAAAATGACACCTTCCTGATAGTGACATGTGCGTATGTTTGCACTCTCTGCATCCCACCGCCATGAACATCTCTGAGAAAAGATTTCTTAATATCTACAGTTACAATGAAAACTACAGAATAAAAGGTTAATAATGCAAACCAGGAGAACACATCCGATCAGTGTAATTCCTCATAAATGTCATCTGAATATTTTATACATTTCTGTAAATTAATTTTCCATAAAAACATTTTTTTAACTTATGCAAATAACGTTTCTGATGAACCACAAACCTGTGGAGCTTCGTAGGGCACAAAGACACTCTGCCGACCGGTGACTGGATCATCCACATACTGAGAGAGATTATTCCCCTCCACTCGGATCAGGTGACTGGCTGGAGCTACCTGACCTGAAATGAGTGATGAATGAAAGCTAATCAAACATAAACACATACCAATCAGTCATAACAGATTAATAGATCTTGTTCAAGTTTAAACACTCTTATACAAAGTGCAGTAGGATGACCACCAACATAAAGCTTTTTGTTCCCGTTTTGGCTTTAGGAATCCAAAAGCAATCAAAAATAATAACTGTCCTAGTGCAAGTTCAACACTTTTAATTTTATATCTGAAAGGTTTGGGGATTTCTTTTGCATTTGAAACTCATACAACAGTTTTAAACAATTCTCTATTGTACTTACAAAAAAATACTGTATTGGTCAATATATAAGGAGGTGTTTTTCTCCTGGAAATAGGTCTGGAAAGTAAGGTGGTTTTAAAGCAAATCTCCAATATTCTGTTCCAAGTGTTACGTATGCAGAATTCTGCATAATAACAGCACAGAAAGAGAGCTGAGGAGGACACCTGACACGGTCAAATGTCTGAACAAGCAGTGGCTTGATGATGAAAATGAACACACTCACACACACACGCACACACACACACACACACACACACACACACACACACACACACACACACACACACACACACACACACACACACACACACACACACACACACACACACACACACACACACACACACACACACACACACACAAACAAGACCACTAAACATTTTACAATTTGGCATCACAGAAGTTTTTTTTATGGCAGTGAGACGACAGCAGGAGCAGGTGCAACTAGCTTCCAGCATCAAGTATTAAAGCAACTATAGCTGGAGAGAAACCAGTGAGAATCAAAACTTGTGTGAAGACAATGGAAACTGTATTGAAAACTGTATGTAACTGGCCAACATCTGAGACGTTTAGCAACGTTACACTCTGTATGTATGCCTGCAAGCATCCATGTCGAGTTCCATGCCTTTTTTATTATCTTTACGTGTTTCTTTTAAGGGAGTTGTCTGACAATCAGGATTGTCTTATTCAAACCAATATGTTACGTAATAGTTTTAAACTCTTTTTGTTCCTTTTCTCTCTCTCAAATGAATAGGAATTAATGCTGCTGGGAAAAAGGCTTCACTTCCACTCCAGCCTTGTTAACATTACCGTCGTTGAAGTCTCGTCCCAGCTCGTGGTTGGGGCATCGTTTGACCACTTCTGTGACATGCTCGGCCTTCTTGTAGACCGGCATGGCTCTGAGGATGCTGCCATGTGGAGGCGAGGAGGACAGCTTGATCTGGATTGGACAGGTTTTGGCGATCTGACAGTAGAGTTTCTTCAGCAAGGGAGAGTACTGTGTTGGAGGGGGAAAAAAACAATGCACAATTTCAAATGAGTGATCTCAAAGTCCGAGTGCGTTGAGAAAAGAAGAGAAACAGATAACATGAAAGGACAATCATATAGAGCCATTCTGTATTTTATAGACTTCAAAATTCTCCAAAATGTTGCACGTTAAGTACACACTTCATCTGAAGAAGAGGTCAACTCAACTAAATTCATGCATTTTATGAGATGTAGTCCAGAAAAAAAAGCAGTTTATTAAGAGAAGCAGTTAAAAGAACAAAAATAGTTTTTTTTTCTCATAAGCTACCTCAGCAAATAAAGATTTAAAATTAAACTAAAAAGGCACAAACTGAGAGCTTCTACTCAGCCTTGTGTAAAAACTCTAATAGTAGTAATGCATGTATACAGAGAAACTAGTGGGAGGTTGAATAGTGAAATACCATGCAGTAAAGTTGTGTTTTAAGTAATCATTTGAATACAAAATGGTCAAACAAAGAGTTGGCTATGAAGCTAAACGGCTGTTATGACCAGAGGATACTGCAATTACCGCATAAAACTATGAGAGGAGGAAAAAAACTGTTATGGAAAGAGTGGGGGAGTATGAATGGAAAGGGAAAATACATGAGGACTGTAAAACAGTCAGCAGTAAATTGTAGCCTCTGTTGTAAAGATAATTACTGTGTTATTAGAATGAATAAATGACTATTATCCAGCTCTGGATTAGTGGGAGATAATATGAGATGTGGCAGGTGTCGAGGAAAAGTGCGACTTCAAACAGGCAGTTTAGGATAAATGGCTGCACGTATACACCCAGAGGTTAAAAAAAAAATAGTCAATGAGTTGACAATATTTCACACATTTGGTGCTGAAAACAGGAAACTCAGCCGTCAGTAATTCAAAGTCATCTTAATCAGTGTGTGTGTGTGTGTGTGTGTGTGTGTGTGTGTGTGTGTGTGTGTGTGTGTGTGTGTGTGTGTGTGTGTGTGTGTGTGTGTGTGTGTGTGTGTGTGTGTGTGTGTGTGTGTGTGTGTGTGTGTGTGAGTGAGAAAGGCCAGCACAGATGGATTCAATGACATCAAGGAATGGATGGAGAACGTTAACAACATGCCTCAACAAAGTCCACAAAACGTAAAAATCTGCTGGAAATCAAACTTAGAAGAAAAGTTAGAAGTCCGCTCCGTCCTGTGGAGACTTGCTATGATGAGCTCGAATACAAAGTCAGGGCACTCGTTGGTATCTGAAGTTACAGAATGTAGAAGTGTAAAGTTCGGTTTGAGACAGACATGTTATAACGCTGATCCAACAGCCAAACACAGCCCAAGCTCTGATTTCATATGGTCGTCACCCTCTGTTAAAAAAAAGAAATAAATCAGATTTTTTTTTTTTTTTATGGACAGCAGAAGCAGACTTCTTAAATGAGATATGGAATTGAATCTTCAGCTATTGCTGGCATCATTGTGTAAAAAGCAGCCCTCAGCTGTCTGTATGAAGCAAAGTTGCTAGTAATGGTTGCCCCTTCCAGCAAGGATGGATATTGCAATAACTTTTCATTATAGATAACATGTGTTTTGTCATGAGACAGCATATACCATAATGCTGTGGAAAATTGAAGATTAGATATGATCATTGGAAATGAAGAGTTTTTAACCATTTGGCCTTTTGCTGTAACATTTTCACATCATTGGGGGAAAAAAAGCTTTGGAAACTCTTGCATTTAGAGAAGAACTTTGTTTTCAATAGTATTGAAAGAGAAATAGTATCATTTATGTTGCAGGTTCGTAAATATATTTACTTCAGTATAAAGCAGGACAAACTCGTGCGAATATAAGTTCTGGTTAAATGCTAGACTTCTTGGCTTTTTTGACATCGTATTAATATTCACGGTTGCGTTATTGTTCTTGTGCAAGTTGAATGCATTAATTTCAATACTTTAACTTGAATCATCACTAATTCAGTAACTCTGTAAATTCTGTAACATTAATTCAGTAAAACATTAACTGTTATGTGAATTATGTTGCATTTGAGCTCTGTCTTTATCATTTTAGTTTGTGTCCACGTCACTTAAAATATCCTGAAAAACTGTGTTAATGCAATAAGACTTATCACTTATCACATTTTATTGCATCCATTTATATTTTGTTTGTTCTTTCTATCATCAGTTAATTATTAAAACTGGACTAGATTTGCTTCTTCTGGCTGAGAAAAAGTCTCTCCTACGTCAGGGAGTGCTCAGATTACTGTTGTGACACTGTTCCTCAGCCCCCAACAACACACATCCTAACTCCCATAAACACACACCCTCAGCCGTGAGCGCTCCCTTCAGGGCACTGGAAATACCTGTGCACAACATTACCTTTTCCCATTTAACTTTCCCTAACAAGTCTCAACAGCCCACCCATACCATGAATAAATATCTTCTGGGATGCAGCAGCCAGGCAGGCTTCTTATTTACTGACCTGGGGACTTTTTTTTATGTTGGACATTTTTCCATCAGCTTATTTTTCAATAGAATCACAA